>NC_143034.1:79293870-79593870 GCF_057628025.1 Oncorhynchus mykiss | reverse complement strand
TGGGCTTAGAAAATGTGAGTGTTGACTGCTGTGAAGAATATGACTAAGAATAAGTCTTAATTCAAGTTAAGTCAAAGTCAAAGACCACCATCATTACTTACTTGGTCATATTAAATATCAGCTGTAGTTCTACAGAAGCAGAAATCAGGGACACCAAAGTTTACAAAGAGTTGCTTTGACTGTGTGTGTGTGTGTGTGTGTGTGCGTGTGTGCGTGCGCGCGTGCGTGCGTGCGTGTGTGTGTGTGTGTCTCAGTGTGTTTGTGTGTGTGTGTGTGTGTGTGTGTGTGTGTTCAGGGTGTGTGTGTAATTAATGGGAATAAGTGTGTTTTATATTACCATACAGTATAACATATGATCATTCAAGTTACCTTCTAGTTGAGAACACCTTTATTTAACCAGGTAGGCTAGTTGAGAACACCTTTATTTAACCAGGTAGGCTAGTTGAGAACACCTTTATTTAACCAGGTAGGCTAGTTGAGAACATCTTTATTTAACCAGGTAGGCTAGTTGAGAACACCTTTATTTAACCAGGTAGGCTAGTTGAGAACACCTTTATTTAAGGTAGGCTAGTTGAGAACACCTTTATTTAACCAGAGGAGGTAGGCGAATAATTACAATTTTGCAGATTAACA
The DNA here is from genome assembly GCF_057628025.1 of Oncorhynchus mykiss. Lineage (NCBI taxonomy): Eukaryota > Metazoa > Chordata > Actinopteri > Salmoniformes > Salmonidae > Oncorhynchus > Oncorhynchus mykiss. The sequence goes on along the minus strand of NC_143034.1, from coordinate 79,593,237 downwards.
CTGGAGTGATAAATGATCAGATGGTCATGTACAGGTAGAGATACTGGTGTGCAAAAGAGCAGAAAAGTAAATAAATAAAAACAGTATGGGGTAAAATTGTGTGGGCTATTTACCGATAGACTATGTACAGCTGCAGCGATCGGTTAGCTGCTCAGATAGCAGATGTTTGAAATTGGTGAGGGAGATAAAAGTCTCCAACTTCAGCGATTTTTGCAAATCGTTCCAGTCAGAGGCAGCAGAGAACTGGAACGAAAGGCGGCCAAATGAGGTGTTGGCTTTAGGGATGATCAGTGAGATACACCTGCTGGAGCGCGTGCTACGTGTGGGTGTTGCCATCGTGACCAGTGAACTGACCTAGAAACACCTACATTAAATGAATTAGTGAAAAGTTAGTTAACATTCTATAGTGAATGATGATGATTTCTAATATTGTGTCTGGTTTCATCCATCAGATGTCTGTGATCTCACACTGGACCCAAACACAGTAAACCGTCTCCTCTCTCTGTCTGAGGAGAACAGAAAGGTGACATGTAGGAGAGAGGAGCAGCCGTCTCCTGATCACCCAGAGAGATTTGAGGACTGTGAACAGGTGCTGTGTAGAGAGGGTCTGACTGGGCGCTGTTACTGGGAGGTAGAGTGGAGTGGAAGAGGGGCTGTTATAGGAGTGACATGTAAAGGAATCAGCAGGAGAGGAAGGGGTGATGACTGTTGTCTTGGAGGGAATGACAAGTCCTGGAGGCTGTTCTGCTCTGACAACAGTTACTCTGCCTGGCACAATAAGATTCCCACTACCATAGACGTCCGCCCCTCCAGCTCCCACAGAGTAGGAGTATATCTGGACTGGCCAGCCGGCACTCTGTCCTTCTATAGAGTCTCCTCTGACACACTGACCCACCTGATCACATTCACCTCCACATTCACTGAGCCCCTCTATCCAGGGTTTAGAGTTTTCAATGACTCCTCAGTGTCCCTGGAAACAATAACCTGAAACACACACACACTGACACGCACACACATACACACTGACACACACACACACACACACTGGACTCACACACACACTGGACTCACTGGACACACTTATTTGGGGAGGACAGCTTCTATCCCAGTTATAACCGCCTGTTAAATCAGTTTCTTGGCCACAGGTTCTAGAACAGCTTCTATCCCATTTCTATCTGCCTGTTAAATCAGTTTCTGGATCACAGGTTCTAGAACATCTTCTATCCCAGTTCTATCTGCCTGTTAAATCAGTTTCTGGATCACAGGTTCTAGAACAGCTTCTATCCCAGTTCTATCTGCCTGTTAAATCAGTTTCTGGACCACAGGTTATAGAACAGCTTCTATCCCAGTTCTATCTGCCTGTTAATGCAGTTTCTGGACCACAGGTTCTAGAACAGCTTCTATCCCAGTTCTATCTGCCTGTTAAATCAGTTTCTGGATCACAGGTTCTAGAACAGCTTCTATCCCAGTTCTATCTGCCTGCTAAATCAGTTTCTGGACTACAGGTTCTAGAACAGCTTCTATCCCAGTTCTATCTACCTGTTAAATCATCAACCTAAACTGTTTCCATCAGACTATTAGAACATGACTGAACCTTTTGGTTCCTTTTCTGATCTTTTACCACTTTGCATTTTTATGAACAATTTTACTGTTTGTGTTTGTACCACAGGAGGTTGGTGGGACCTTAATTGGGGAGGACAGGCTTGTAATGGCTGGAGGGGAATAAGTGGAATGGTATCAAACACGTGGTTTCCATGTGTTCCATTTCATTCACTCTGTTCCAGACATTATTATGAGCCGTCCTCCCCTCAGCAGCCTCCTCTGGTATGTACTGTCCTATATGTGAGAGAGCTCCCAACAAGGAATTACAATGTATGTATTACTTTTAATACCTGCAAATAAACTACTAGAACTCCTTATGAATGTCTGCAGCCGACTAGGCTGTTGGCGTCTGACAAGAGGTGAAAATATTACAGGAATATTCTGCAAATGTTGAGGAAGACGTCACTCAATCCACCCAAAACAACATGCAGTCTTTCCACAAGACTCCCATGAAGTTATAGTGTGACGTTATGAGTTGACGTTAAAGTAACATTCTCAGAACATACTGCACTTGTTTTATACTGTTTTAGATGGATCCTCTGTTTATCATCTTGTTTTATAGTGTTTTAGATGGATCCTCTGTTTATCATCTTGTTTTATAGTGTTTTAGATGGATCCTCTGTTTATCATCTTGTTTTATACTGTTTTAGATGCATCCTCTGTTTATCATCTTGTTTTATACTGTTTTAGATGCATCCTCTGTTTCAACATTTAAACTCTAAAATTTAAACAATTTAAACAATAACACCGTTAAAATACCAATGTGATCATTTGTTGTACGTCTTTTATGTTGAATAACAAATAGTACAATTATGTATGGACATACGCTCCACATACACTGCTGATGTCGCAGAAAGGCCATAAAGATCATCAAGGACAACAACCACCCGAGCCACTGCCTGTTCACCCCGCTATCATCCAGAAGGCGAAGTCAGTACAGGTGCATCATCACCACCCGAGCCACTGCCTGTTCACCCTGCTGTCATCCAGAAGGCGAAGTCAGTACAGGTGCATCATCACCACCCGAGCCACTGCCTGTTCACCCCGCTATCATCCAGAAGGCGAAGTCAGTACAGGTGCATCATCACCACCCGAGCCACTGCCTGTTCACCCCGCTATCATCCAGAAGGAGAGGTCAGTACAGGTGCATCATCACCACCCGAGCCACTGCCTGTTCACCCTGCTATCATCCAGAAGGCGAAGTCAGTACAGGTGCATCAAAGCAGGGACCGAGAGACTGAAAAACAGCTTCTATCTTAAGGCAATCAGACTGTTTATCAGCCACCACTAACATTGAGTGGCTGCTGCCAACATACTGACTCAACTCCAGCCACTTTAATAATGGAAATTGATGGAAATTGATGGACAAAAATGCATCACTAGCCACTTTACAATGCCACCTAATATAATGTGTACATACCCTACATTACTCATCTCATGGGTATATACTGTACTCGATACCATCTACTGCATCTTGCCTATGCCGTTCTGTACCATCACTCATTCATGTATGTTTATGTACATATTCTTTATCCCTTTACACTTGTGTATATAAGGTCATTGTTGTGAAATCGTTAGGTTAGATTACTCGTTGGTTATTACTGCATTGTCGGAACTAGAAGCACAAGCATTTCGCTAAACTCGCATTAACATCTGCTAACCATGTGTATGTGACAAATAAAATGTGATTTTAGTTTATTTAGTTGTACAAGTATACAAGAAGATATTGTATTTTTCATAATAAAACATAATTGAAACAAGAAAAGGCATGTTAATTGTGAAAACAATTTTGTTTTTGATTTTACATTGCCTCTCCCAGTTGCAGGTTGATGTTTGTCATGAATCTTGACCTGGAGGCAGAACTGCGTGATTTCCTCCAGATATTTAGAACCTGTTGATGCTAGGGGGCAGCATTTTCACTTTTGGATGAAAGGCGTGCCCAGAGTGAACTGCCTCCTACTCAGTCCCAGATGGGAATATATGCATAATATTATTACTGGTGGATAGAAAACACTCTGAAGTTTCTAAAACTGTTTGAATTATGTCTGTGAGTATAACAGAACTCATGTGGCAGACAAAAACCTGAGAAGAATTCCAAACAGGAAGTGAGAACTCAATTTAGAAAACAGTGCCATTGGATGTCCACCTTAGATATGGATGAGCATGCACTTCCTAGGGCTTCCACAAGATGTCACCGTCTTTAGATTCTGGTTTCATGATTCTACTATAAAGGTGGGGCTCATAATAGCTCTTTGAGTGGGTGGTCTGGCAGAAAGCCTCGGTCTCGTTACACGCGGTCACGAGAGAGTGTCCTCCCGTTCCTATGCTTTTCTTCAGACAATGAAATTCTCCGGTTGGAACCTTATTGCTGATTAATGTTTAAAACATCCTAAATATGGATTGCATACATCATTTGACTTGTTTCTACGACCTGTAACGGAACTTTTTTGAGTTTTGGTCTGGAGGAATTGCTCGTGCTTTTTGAGGATTGAATGCTGGGCTGAACAAGCCAACAACAAGTGGCTAAATTATGGGCTTTTTGGAACTTTATGGAACAAATCAGTCATTTATTATTGAACTGGGATTCCTGGAACTGCCTTCTGATTCAAAGGTAAGTGAATATTTATAGTGTTTTTTGTAGCTTCTGTTGATGCCAAAATGGCGGCTATTTCTTTGGGTTCTGAGAGCCATTCTCAGATTATTATTTTTCCATACAATTAAAAAAAAATTCTAACACAGTGAGCATAGAGGATACATTTATCTTTAATTCTGTGAATAACACTTGCATCTTTTATCAATGTTTATTGTGAGTATTTCTGCAAAATCACCGAATGTTTTGGAATCAAGACATTACTGCACGTAACGCGCCAATGTAAACTGCGATTTTTTTTATATATATATGCACATTATCGAACAAAACACACAATACATGTATAACATGATGCCCTATGAGTGTCATCTGATCGAGATAATCAAAGGTTAGTGATTCATTTTATCTATATTTATGCTTTTGTGACTGAAAAATCGCTGTGTGTATTTTTGAATTTGGTGGTCATCTAACGTAAATATATGTTGTGTTTTCTCTGTAAAAATCAGATACGATGGGTAGATTAACAAGATGTTTATCTTTCATTTGCTGTATTGGATTGTTAATGTGTGAAAGTTAAATATTTCTAAAGAATATTTTTTCAGCTGAATGGGAGGGGGTGTTCCCTTTAGGGAACTCCTTGTGCCCCCTAGCCCCAGCTCCAAAGTAAAATTGGCTGTAGGATTAAAATCAGATTGTATTACTTTGTGCCTGTGTCAGCTAGTGACCACTTTGCTGAACTGCCTCCAGGGCAAGATTCATGACAATAAATGCCAACCTGCCTCCCAGTCATCCTCTCCTTATCTTTACAAGGCTGTAGAACATACAAGTTAGTGATGTGGGGGTTCTCTCATAACCCTCAGTTCCCAGGTGGGTAGATGGCAGGTTGAATAAAGAGAAGCTAGTGATGTGGGGGTTCTCTCATAACCCTCAGTCCCCAGGTGGGTAGATGGCAGGTTGAATAAAGAGAAGCTAATGATGTGGGGGTTCTCTCATAACCCTCAGTCCCCAGGTGGGTAGATGGCAGGTTGAATAAAGAGAAGCTAGTGATGTGGGGGTTCTCTAATAACCCTCAGTCCCCAGGTGGGTAGATAGCAGGTTGTATAAATAGAAGCTAGTGATGTGGGGGTTCTCTCATAACCCTCAGTCCCCAGGTGGGTAGATGGCAGGTTGAATAAAGAGAAGCTAGTGATGTGGAGGTTCTCTCATAACCCTCAGTCCCCAGGTGGGTAGATGGCAGGTTGAATAAAGAGAAAACAATAGGCTATATAACAAAATCCATGAATGTATAATTATTGTATAATTTCCACAAAACATTAAGGACACCTTTCTTTCCATGACAAACTGACCAGGCGCAACGCAATATTAGGAAGGTATCCTTAATATTTTGTTCACTCAGTGGTTCTGACCCTTTACATAACAGACAATCCTCTTTGCCAGGAACCTTCTTAAGCGCTTGAAATTTTCCCAAATGCTTCCACACTGATGCTCTCTCACAGCTGCTCCAGGGCCTCATGGGTTGAGGAGTCATTCTCTTCTAACCTAATCACAGCTGCTCCAGGGCCTCATGGGTTGAGGAGTCATTCTCTTCTAACCTAATCACAGCTGCTCCAGGGCCTCATGGGTTGAGGAGTCATTCTCTTCTAACCTAATCACAGCTGCTCCAGGGCCTCTTGGGTTGAGGAGTCATTCTCTTCTAACCTAATCACAGCTGCTCCAGGGCCTCATGGGTTGAGGAGTCATTCTCTTCTAACATAGTCACAGCTGCTCCAGGGCCTCATGGGTTGAGGAGTCATTCTCTTCTAACCTAATCACAGCTGCTCCAGGGCCTCTTGGGTTGAGGAGTCATTCTCTTCTAACCTAATCACAGCTGCTCCAGGGCATCATGGGTTGAGGAGTCATTCTCTTCTAACCTAATCACAGCTGCTCCAGAGCCTCTTTGGTTGAGGAGTCATTCTCTTCTAACCTAATCACAGCTGCTCCAGGGCCTCTTGAGTTGAGGAGTCATTCTCTTCTAACCTAATCACAGCTGCTCCAGAGCCTCTTTGGTTGAGGAGTCATTCTCTTCTAACCTAATCACAGCTGCTCCAGGGCCTCTTGGGTTGAGGAGTCATTCTCTTCATTCTAATCACAGCTGCTCCAGGGCCTCTTGGGTTGAGGAGTCATTCTCTTCTAACCTAATCACAGCTGCTCCAGGGCCTCTTGGGTTGAGGAGTCATTCTCTTCTAACCTAATCACAGCTGCTCCAGGGCCTCTTGGGTTGAGGAGTCATTCTCTTCTAACCTAATCACAGCTGCTCCAGGGCCTCTTGGTTTGAGGAGTCATTCTCTTCTAACCAAATCACAGCTGCTCCAGGGCCTCTTGGTTTGAGGAGTCATTATCTTCTAACCTAATCACAAACAAAGACAAGATTCAAACAGATATACATGATGGTCACAATAGGGGAGGGGAGGTAGGGGTGAGGAGGGTGGGGCATAGGGAAGGTAGGGGAGAGGAGGGGGGCATAGGGAAGGAAGGGGAGAGGAGGGTGGGGCATAGGGAAGGTAGGGGAGAGGAGGGGGGCATAGGGAAGGTAGGGGAGAGGAGGGGGGCATAGGGAAGGTAGGGGTGAGGAGGGTGGGGCATAGGGAAGGTAGGGGAGAGGAGGGGGGCATAGGGAAGGTAGGGGAGAGGAGGGTGGGGCATAGGGAAGGTAGGGGAGAGGAGGGGGGCATAGGGAAGGTAGGGGAGAGGAGGGGGAGGCATAGGGAAGGTAGGGGAGAAGAAGGGGGGCATAGGGAAGGTAGGGGAGAGGAGGGGGGTATAGGGAAGGTAGGGGAGAGGAGGGTGGGGCGTAGGGAAGGTAGGGGACAGGAGGGGGCATAGGGAATTTAGGGGAGAGGAGGGGGAGGCATAGGGAAGGTAGGGGAGAGGAGGGGGAGGCATAGGGAAGGTAGGGGAGAGGAGGGGGGGCATAGGGAAGGTAGGGGAGAGGAGGGGGGTATAGGGAAGGTAGGGGAGAGGAGGGGGGGACCGTAGGGAAGGTAGAGGAGAGGAGAGGGAGGCATAGGGAAGAGAGGGTAGAGGAGGGGGGTCATAGGGAAGTTGGGGAGAGGAGGGGGGCAAAGAGGGGAGAGGAGGGGGGCATAGGGAAAGTAGGGGAGAGGAGGGGGGGGCATAGGGAAGGTAGGGGAGAGGAGGCGGGGCATAGAGAAGAGAGGGGAGAGGAGGGGGCATAGGGAAGGTAGGGGAGAGGAGGGGGGCATAGGGAAGGTAGGGGAGAGGAGGGGGGCATAGAGAAGAGAGGGGAGAGGAGGGGGAGCTATAGGGAAGGTAGAGGAGAGGAGGGGGGCATAGGGAAGGTAGAGGAGAGGAGGGGGGGGCATAGGGAAGGTAGAGGAGAGGAGGGGGGGCATAGGGAAGGTAGAGTAGAGGAGGGGGGGCATAGGGAAGGTAGAGGAGAGGAGTGGGGGAATAGGGAAGGTAGTGGAGAGGAGGGGGAGGCATAGGGAAGGTAGGGGAGAGGAGGGGGAGGCATAGGGAAGGTAGGGGAGAGGAGGGGGGCAAAGGGAAGGTAGGGGAGAGGAGGGGGAGGCATAGGGAAGGTAGGGGAGAGGAGGGGGGCAAAGGGAAGGGACTTCCTCCATATCAGGTAAGAAAGCAGCCGCAGTCTACCGTCACCAACTTACCAGACTGACTGAGTTCTGAACAACCATCGCTGGCCTCTGATCCTGTCAGGTAGCAGCCTCAGTCTACCGTCACCAGCTTACCAGACTGACTGAGTTCTGAACAACCATCGCTGTCCTCTGATCCTGTCAGGTAGCAGCCGCAGTCTACCGTCACCAACTTACCAGACTGACTGAGTTCTGAACAACCATCGCTGTCCTCTGAGTCTTCATCTGTAGGCAAGTCAATCTGATCCTCACATAGGAGCCAGGTGGGAGTTTCCAAAGAAAACCCGTATGTCTTTGACAGACTGTGGTCCAACACACCCATCAGGGGATCTGACTGTCTACAACACTGTGGTCCATCAGGGGATCTGACTGTCTACAACACTGTGGTCTAACACACCCATCAGGGGGTCTGACTGTCTACAACACTGTGGTCCAACACACCCATCAGGGGTCTGACTGTCTACAACACTGTGGTCCAGGGGGCCTGACTGTCTACAACACTGTGGTCCATCAGGGGATCTGACTGTCTACAACACTGTGGTCCAACACACCCATCAGGGGATCTGACTGTCTACAACACTGTGGTCCATCAGGGGATCTGACTGTCTACAACACTGTGGTCCAACAGGGGATCTGACTGTCTACAACACTGTGGTCCAACACACCCATCAGGGGATCTGACTGTCTACAACACTGTGGTCCAACAGGGGATCTGACTGTCTACAACACAGTGGTCCAACACACCCATCAGGGGAACTGACTGTCTACAACACTGTGGTCCAACAGGGGATCTGACTGTCTACAGCACTGTGGTCCATCAGGGGATCTGACTGTCTACAACACTGTGGTCCATCAGGGGATCTGACTGTCTACAACACTGTGGTCCAACACACCCATCAGGGGATCTAACTGTCTACAACACTGTGGTACAACAGGGGATCTGACTGTCTACAACACTGTGGTCCAACACACCCATCAGGGGACCTGACTGTCTACAACACTGTGGTCCATCACGCCCATCAGGGGATCTGACTGTCTACAACACTGTGGTCCAACACACTCATCAGAGGATCTGAATGTCTACAACACTGTGGTCCAACAGGGGATCTGACTGTCTACAACACTGTGGTCCATCACACCCATCAGGGGATCTGACTGTCTACAACACTGTGGTCCATCAGGGGATCTGACTGTCTACAACACTGTGGTCCAACACAACCATCAGGGGGTCTGACTGTCTACAACAATGTGGTCCAGGGGGTCTGACTGTCTACAACACTGTGGTCCATCAGGGGATCTGACTGTCTACAACACTGTGGTCCAACACACCCATCAGGGGGTCTGACTGTCTACAACACTGTGGTCCAACACACCCATCAGGGGATCTGACTGTCTACAACACTGTGGTCCATCAGGGGAGCTGACTGTCTAGAACACTTTGGTCCATCAGGGGATCTGACTGTCTACAACACTGTGGTCCATAAGGGGATCTGACTGTCTACAACACTGTGGTCCAACACACCCATCAGGGGATCTGACTGTCTACAACACTGTGGTCCATCAGGGGATCTGACTGTCTACAACACTGTGGTCCAACACACCCATCAGGGGATCTGACTGTCTACAGCACTGTGGTCCATCAGGGGATCTGACTGTCTACAACACTGTGGTCCATCAGGGGATCTGACTGTCTACAACACTGTGGTCCAACACACCCATCAGGGGATCTGACTGTCTACAGCACTGTGGTCCATCAGAGGATCTGACTGTCTACAACACTGTGGTTCATCAGGGGATCTGACTGTCTACAACACTGTGGTCCAACACACCCATCAGGGGATCTGACTGTCTACAGCACTGTGGTCCATCACAACCATCAGGGGATCTAACTGTCTACAACACTGTGGTACAACAGGGGATCTGACTGTCTACAACACTGTGGTCCAACACACCCATCAGGGGACCTGACTGTCTACAACACTGTGGTCCATCAGGGGATCTGACTGTCTACAACACTGTGGTCCAACACACCCATCAGGGGATCTGACTGTCTACAGCACTGTGGTCCAACACACCCATCAGGGGATCTGACTGTCTACAACACTGTGGTCCAACACACCCATCAGGGGATCTGACTGTCTACAACACTGTGGTCCAACACACCCATCAGGGGATCTGACTGTCTACAGCACTGTGGTCCAACACACCCATCAGGGGATCTGACTGTCTACAACACTGTGGTCCATCAGGGGATCTGACTGTCTACAACACTGTGGTCCAACACACCCATCAGGGGATCTGACTGTCTACAACACTGTGGTCCAACACACCCATCAGGGGATCTGACTGTCTACAACACTGTGGTCCAAGGGGTCTGACTGTCTACAACACTGTGGTCCAACACACCCATCAGGGGATCTGACTGTCTACAACACTGTGGTCCATCAGGGGATCGAACTGTCTACAACACTGTGGTCCATAAGGGATCTGACTGTCTACAACACTGTGGTCCAACACACCCATCAGGGGATCAGACTGTCTACAACACTGTGGTCCATCACACCCATCAGGGGATCTGACTGTCTACAACACTGTGATCCATCAGGGGATCTGACTGTCTACAACACTGTGGTCCAACACACCCATCAGGTGATCTGACTGTCTACAACACTGTGGTCCAAGGGGTCTGACTGTCTACAACACTGTGGTCCAACACACCCATCAGGGGATCTGACTGTCTACAACACTGTGGTCCATCAGGGGATCGAACTGTCTACAACACTGTGGTCCATAAGGGATCTGACTGTCTACAACACTGTGGTCCAACACACCCATCAGGGGATCAGACTGTCTACAACACTGTGGTCCATCACACCCATCAGGGGATCTGACTGTCTACAACACTGTGATCCATCAGGGGATCTGACTGTCTACAACACTGTGGTCCAACAGGGGATCTGACTGTCTACAACACTGTGGTCCAACACACCCATCAGGGGATCTGACTGTCTACAACACTGTGGTCCAACAGGGGATCTGACTGTCTACAACACAGTGGTCCAACACACCCATCAGGGGAACTGACTGTCTACAACACTGTGGTCCAACAGGGGATCTGACTGTCTACAGCACTGTGGTCCATCAGGGGATCTGACTGTCTACAACACTGTGGTCCATCAGGGGATCTGACTGTCTACAACACTGTGGTCCAACACACCCATCAGGGGATCTGACTGTCTACAGCACTGTGGTCCATCACACCCATCAGGGGATCTAACTGTCTACAACACTGTGGTACAACAGGGGATCTGACTGTCTACAACACTGTGGTCCAACACACCCATCAGGGGACCTGACTGTCTACAACACTGTGGTCCATCACGCCCATCAGGGGATCTGACTGTCTACAACACTGTGGTCCAACACACTCATCAAAGGATCTGAATGTCTACAACACTGTGGTCCAACAGGGGATCTGACTGTCTACAACACTGTGGTCCATCACACCCATCAGGGGATCTGACTGTCTACAACACTGTGGTCCATCAGGGGATCTGACTGTCTACAACACTGTGGTCCAACACAACCATCAGGGGGTCTGACTGTCTACAACACTGTGGTCCAGGGGGTCTGACTGTCTACAACACTGTGGTCCATCAGGGGATCTGACTGTCTACAACACTGTGGTCCAACACACCCATCAGGGGGTCTGACTGTCTACAACACTGTGGTCCAACACACCCATCAGGGGATCTGACTGTCTACAACACTGTGGTCCATCAGGGGAGCTGACTGTCTAGAACACTTTGGTCCATCAGGGGATCTGACTGTCTACAACACTGTGGTCCATAAGGGGATCTGACTGTCTACAACACTGTGGTCCAACACACCCATCAGGGGATCTGACTGTCTACAACACTGTGGTCCATCAGGGGATCTGACTGTCTACAACACTGTTTTCCAACACACCCATCAGGGGATCTGACTGTCTACAGCACTGTGGTCCATCAGGGGATCTGACTGTCTACAACACTGTGGTCCATCAGGGGATCTGACTGTCTACAACACTGTGGTCCAACACACCCATCAGGGGATCTGACTGTCTACAGCACTGTGGTCCATCAGGGGATCTGACTGTCTACAACACTGTGGTTCATCAGGGGATCTGACTGTCTACAACACTGTGGTCCAACACACCCATCAGGGGATCTGACTGTCTACAGCACTGTGGTCCATCACAACCATCAGGGGATCTAACTGTCTACAACACTGTGGTACAACAGGGGATCTGACTGTCTACAACACTGTGGTCCAACACACCCATCAGGGGACCTGACTGTCTACAAAACTGCGGTCCATCAGGGGATCTGACTGTCTACAACACTGTGGTCCAACACAACCATCAGGGGATCTGACTGTCTACAGCACTGTGGTCCAACACACCCATCAGGTGATCTGACTGTCTACAACACTGTGGTCCAACACACCCATCAGGGGATCTGACTGTCTACAACACTGTGGTCCATCAGGGGATCGAACTGTCTACAACACTGTGGTCCATCAGGGATCTGACTGTCTACAACACTGTGGTCCAACACACCCATCAGGGGATCAGACTGTCTACAACACTGTGGTCCATCACACCCATCAGGGGATCTGACTGTCTACAACACTGTGATCCATCAGGGGATCTGACTGTCTACAACACTGTGGTCCAACAGGGGATCTGACTGTCTACAACACTGTGGTCCAACACACCCATCAGGGGATCTGACTGTCTACAACACTGTGGTCCAACAGGGGATCTGACTGTCTACAACACAGTGGTCCAACACACCCATCAGGGGAACTGACTGTCTACAACACTGTGGTCCAACAGGGGATCTGACTGTCTACAGCACTGTGGTCCATCAGGGGATCTGACTGTCTACAACACTGTGGTCCATCAGGGGATCTAACTGTCTACAACACTGTGGTCCAACACACCCATCAGGGGATCTGACTGTCTACAGCACTGTGGTCCATCACACCCATCAGGGGATCTAACTGTCTACAACACTGTGGTACAACAGGGGATCTGACTGTCTACAACACTGTGGTCCAACACACCCATCAGGGGACCTGACTGTCTACAACACTGTGGTCCATCACGCCCATCAGGGGATCTGACTGTCTACAACACTGTGGTCCAACACACTCATCAGAGGATCTGAATGTCTACAACACTGTGGTCCAACAGGGGATCTGACTGTCTACAACACTGTGGTCCATCACACCCATCAGGGGATCTGACTGTCTACAACACTGTGGTCCATCAGGGGATCTGACTGTCTACAACACTGTGGTCCAACACAACCATCAGGGGGTCTGACTGTCTACAACACTGTGGTCCAGGGGGTCTGACTGTCTACAACACTGTGGTCCATCAGGGGATCTGACTGTCTACAACACTGTGGTCCAACACACCCATCAGGGGGTCTGACTGTCTACAACACTGTGGTCCAACACACCCATCAGGGGATCTGACTGTCTACAACACTGTGGTCCATCAGGGGAGCTGACTGTCTAGAACACTTTGGTCCATCAGGGGATCTGACTGTCTACAACACTGTGGTCCATAAGGGGATCTGACTGTCTACAACACTGTGGTCCAACACACCCATCAGGGGACCTGACTGTCTACAACACTGTGGTCCATCAGGGGATCTGACTGTCTACAACACTGTGGTCCAACACACCCATCAGGGGATCTGACTGTCTACAGCACTGTGGTCCATCAGGGGATCTGACTGTCTACAACACTGTGGTCCATCAGGGGATCTGACTGTCTACAACACTGTGGTCCAACACACCCATCAGGGGATCTGACTGTCTACAGCACTGTGGTCCATCAGGGGATCTGACTGTCTACAACACTGTGGTTTATCAGGGGATCTGACTGTCTACAACACTGTGGTCCAACACACCCATCAGGGGACCTGACTGTCTACAACACTGTGGTCCATCAGGGGATCTGACTGTCTACAACACTGTGGTCCAACACACCCATCAGGGGATCTGACTGTCTACAGCACTGTGGTCCAACACACCCATCAGGGGATCTGACTGTCTACAACACTGTGGTCCAACACACCCATCAGGGGATCTGACTGTCTACAACACTGTGGTCCAACACACCCATCAGGGGATCTGACTGTCTACAGCACTGTGGTCCAACACACCCATCAGGGGATCTGACTGTCTACAACACTGTGGTCCATCAGGGGATCTGACTGTCTACAACACTGTGGTCCAACACACCCATCAGGGGATCTGACTGTCTACAACACTGTGGTCCAACACACCCATCAGGTGATCTGACTGTCTACAACACTGTGGTCCAAGGGGTCTGACTGTCTACAACACTGTGTTCCAACAGGGGATCTGACTGTCTACAACACTGTGGTCCATCACACCCATCAGGGGATCTGACTGTCTACAACACTGTGGTCCATCACACCCATCAGGGGATCTGACTGTCTACAACACTGTGATCCATCAGGGGATCTGACTGTCTACAACACTGTGGTCCAACACGGGATCTGACTGTCTACAACACTGTGGTCCATCACACCCATCAGGGGATCTGACTGTCTACAACACTGTGGTCCATCAGGGGATCTGACTGTCTACAACACTGTGGTCCATCATACCCATCAGGGGATCTGACTGTCTACAACACTGTGGTCCATCACACCCATCAGGGGATCTGACTGTCTAAAGCACTGTGGTCCATCAAGGGATCTGACTGTCTACAACACTGTGGTCCATCACACCCATCAGGGGATCTGACTGTCTACAACACTGTGGTCCATCACACCCATCAGGGGATCTGACTGTCTACAACACTGTGGTCCATCACACCCATCAGGGGATCTGACTGTCTAAAGCACTGTGGTCCATCAGGGGATCTGACTGTCTACAACACTGTGGTCCAACAGGGGATCTGACTGTCTACAACACTGTGGTCCAACACACCCATCAGGGGATCTGACTGTCTACAACACTGTGGTCCATCAGGGGATCTGACTGTCTACAACACTGTGGTCCAACACACCCATCAGGGGATCTGACTGTCTACAACACTGTGGTCCATCAGGGGATCTGACTGTCTACAACACTGTGGTCCAACAGGGGATCTGACTGTCTACAACACTGTGGTCCAACACACCCATCAGGGGATCTGACTGTCTACAACACTGTGGTCCATCAGGGGATCTGACTGTCTACAACACTGTGGTCCATCACACCCATCAGGGGATCTGACTGTCTACAACACTGTTGTCCATCACACCCATCAGGGGATCTGACTGTCTACAGCACTGTGGTCCATCAGGGGATCTGACTGTCTACAACACTGTGGTCCAACAGGGGATCTGACTGTCTACAACACTGTGGTCCAACACACCCATCAGGGGATCTGACTGTCTACAACACTGTGGTCCATCAGTTGATCTGACTGTCTACAACACTGTGGTCCAACACACCCATCAGGGGATCTGACTGTCTACAACACTGTGGTCCATCAGGGGATCTGACTGTCTACAACTCTGTGGTCCAACACACCCATCAGGGGATCTGACTGTCTACAACACTGTGGTCCAACAGGGGATCTGACTGTCTACAACACTGTGGTCCAACACACCCATCAGGGGATCTGACTGTCTACAACACTGTGGTCCAACAGGGGGTCTGACTGTCTACAACACTGTGGTCCAACACACCCATCAGGGGATCTGACTGTCTACAACACTGTGGTCCATCAGGGGATCTGACTGTCTACAACACTGTGGTCCATCACACCCATCAGGGGATCTGACTGTCTACAACACTGTGGTCCAACACACCCATCAGGGGGTCTGACTGTCTACAACACTGTGGTCCAACACACCCATCAGGGGATCTAACTGTCTACAACACTGTGGTCCATCACACCCATCAGGGGATCTGACTGTCTACAACACTGTGGTCCAACAGGGGATCTGACTGTCTACAACACTGTGGTCCAACACACCCATCAGGGGATCAGACTGTCTACAACACTGTGGTCCATCACACCCACCAGGGGATCTGACTGTCTACAGCACTGTGGTCCATCAGGGGATCTGACTGTCTACAACACTGTGGTCCAACAGGGGATCTGACTGTCTACAACACTGTGGTCCAACACACCCATCAGGGGATCTGACTGTCTACAACACTGTGGTCCATCAGGGGATCTGACTGTCTACAACACTGTGGTCCAACACACCCATCAGGGGATCTGACTGTCTACAACACTGTGGTCCAACAGGGGATCTGACTGTCTACAACACTGTGTTCCAACAGGGTATCTGACTGTCTACAACACTGTGGTCCAACAGGGGATCTGACTGTCTACAACACTGTGGTCCATGAGGGGATCTGACTGTCTACAACACTGTGGTCCAACAGGGGATCTGACTGTCTACGACACTGTGGTCCAACAGGGGATCTGACTGTCTACAACACTGTGGTCCAACACACCCATCAGGGGATCTGACTGTCTACAACACTGTGGTCCAACAGGGGATCTGACTTTCTACAACACTGCGGTCCAACACACCCATCAGGGGATCTGACTGTCTACAACACTGTGGTACATCACACCCATCAGGGGATCTGACTGTCTACAACACTGTGGTCCAACACACCCATCAGGGGGTCTGACTGTCTACAACACTGTGGTCCAACAAACCCATCAGGGGATCTAACTGTCTACAACACTATGGTCCATCACACCCATCAGGGGATCTGACTGTCTACAACACTGTGGTCCAACACACCCATCAGGGGGTCTGACTGTCTACAACAATGTGGTCCAACAGGGGATCTGACTGTCTACAACACTGTGGTCCAACACATCCATCAGGGATCTGACTGTCTACAGCACTGTGGTCCATCACACCCATCAGGGGATCTGACTGTCTACAACACTGTGGTCCATCAGGGGATCTGACTGTCTACAACACTGTGGTCCAACACACCCATCAGGGGATCTAACTGTCTACAACACTGTGGTCCAACAGGGGATCTGACTGTCTACAACACTGTGGTCCAACACACCCATCAGGGGATCTGACTGTCTACAGCACTGTGGTCCATCACACCCATCAGGGGATCTGACTGTCTACAACACTGTGGTCCATCAGGGGATCTGACTGTCTACAACACTGTGGTCCAACACACCCATCAGGGGATCTGACTGTCTACAACACTGTGGTCCAACACACCCATCAGGGGATCTGACTGTCTACAACACTGTGGTCCAACAGGGGATCTGACTGTCTACAACACTGTGGTCCAACACACCCATCAGGGGATCTGACTGTCTACAACACTGTGGTCCATCACACCCACCAGGGGATCTGACTGTCTACAGCACTGTGGTCCATCAGGGGATCTGACTGTCTACAACACTGTGGTCCAACAGGGGATCTGACTGTCTACAACACTGTGGCCCAACACACCCATCAGGGGATCTGACTGTCTACAACACTGTGGTCCATCAGGGGATCTGACTGTCTACAACACTGTGGTCCAACACACCCATCAGGGGATCTGACTGTCTACAACACTGTGGTCCAACAGGGGATCTGACTGTCTACAACACTGTGTTCCAACAGGGTATCTGACTGTCTACAACACTGTGGTCCAACAGGGGATCTGACTGTCTACAACACTGTGGTCCATGAGGGGATCTGACTGTCTACAACACTGTGGTCCAACAGGGGATCTGACTGTCTACGACACTGTGGTCCAACAGGGGATCTGACTGTCTACAACACTGTGGTCCAACACACCCATCAGGGGATCTGACTGTCTACAACACTGTGGTCCAACAGGGGATCTGACTTTCTACAACACTGCGGTCCAACACACCCATTAGGGGATCTGACTGTCTACAACACTGTGGTACATCACACCCATCAGGGGATCTGACTGTCTACAACACTGTGGTCCAACACACCCATCAGGGGGTCTGACTGTCTACAACACTGTGGTCCAACACACCCATCAGGGGATCTAACTGTCTACAACACTATGGTCCATCACACCCATCAGGGGATCTGACTGTCTACAACACTCTGGTCCAACACACCCATCAGGGGGTCTGACTGTCTACAACACTGTGGTCCAACAGGGGATCTGACTGTCTACAACACTGTGGTCCAACACATCCATCAGGGATCTGACTGTCTACAGCACTGTGGTCCATCACACCCATCAGGGGATCTGACTGTCTACAACACTGTGGTCCATCAGGGGATCTGACTGTCTACAACACTGTGGTCCAACACACCCATCAGGGGATCTAACTGTCTACAACACTGTGGTCCAACAGGGGATCTGACTGTCTACAACACTGTGGTCCAACACACCCATCAGGGGATCTGACTGTCTACAACACTGTGGTCCAACACACCCATCAGGGGATCTGACTGTCTACAACACCGTGGTCCAACAGGGGATCTGACTGTCTACAACACTGTGTTCCAACAGGGTATCTGACTGTCTACAACACTGTGGTCCAACAGGGGATCTGACTGTCTACGACACTGTGGTCCAACAGGGGATCTGACTGTCTACAACACTGTGGTCCAACACACCCATCAGGGGATCTGACTGTCTACAACACTGTGGTCCAAAAGGGATCTGACTGTCTACAACACTGTGGTCCAACACACCCATCAGGGGATCTGACTGTCTACAACACTGTGGTCCATCACACCCATCAGGGGATCTGACTGTCTACAACACTGTGGTCCAACACACCCATCAGGGGGTCTGACTGTCTACAACACTGTGGTCCAACACACCCATCAGGGGATCTAACTGTCTACAACACTGTGGTCCATCACACCCATCAGGGGATCTGACTGTCTACAACACTGTGGTCCAACACACCCATCAGGGGGTCTGACTGTCTACAACACTGTGGTCCAACAGGGGATCTGACTGTCTACAACACTGTGGTCCAACACATCCATCAGGGATCTGACTGTCTACAGCACTGTGGTCCATCACACCCATCAGGGGATCTGACTGTCTACAGCACTGTGGTCCATCAGGGGATCTGACTGTCTACAACACTGTGGTCCATCAGGGGATCTGACTGTCTACAACACTGTGGTCCAACACACCCATCAGGGGATCTGACTGTCTACAGCACATATGAGTTCTGTTATACTCACAGACATCATTCAAACAGTTTTAGAAACTTCAGAGTTCTTTATATCCAATAGTAATAATAAGCTAATATTAGCATCTGGGACAGAGTAGCAGGCAGTTCATTATGGGAACGCAATTCATCCAAAGGTGAAAATGTTTTCCCCTCTATCAAAGAAGTTAAAAGTGACTGTAAATTCCACAGCAGGAAACTTCTTTTGCATATATTCAACAGGTGTGACAGGCTTCATTGCACCTATCTCCTCATCCTGGTTTGACTGTGCCATGGTGCTCCAGATTTTTCTTTAGATAGTCTGTGTGTAATTTGTTTGTCTATCCTCTATAGGGTTATCCTAAAGTGGGTGTAATATGTAGGAATATGCCTATATAAATTCTCCTCTATCTTCTCTCAGTGTGTGTTCAATGTGGGTGATACTGTAATCGTATTTCTATTCTCACTTGATCCAGGCTATAGTAAATGGTTCTACTTATACTCCAACATATTTCACACACGGGCCTCACAGAGACAACCGCATGGTAAACTTCAATTCCTAATGTTTCATCTTAAGGGTGTAGAGTAATAGTTATATGTTATACACCAGTGCCCCCTGGTGGTGACAGGATCACAAAATAACTTATTCTGTTTTTACATTCTACAGAACGTCTGTATAATTCTCTTACTGATATACTAAGGGGTTGTACATTTCCAATACTGTCCTATGGTAGGAAAGTGTCACTTACAAATACGTTCAACCTTTATGAGAATAACTTCTGTTCTACTCCTACCTCTGGATTCCACTATTGGTCCATTACCCAATAACTCCTGTTCTACTCCTACCTCTGGATTCCACTATTGGGCCATTACCCAATAACTCCCTCCATGATCCACAGACAAACAAACAACGCACCATTCATAACCAACTCAACTCAGTCATTGGGTACCTCTTCAAAATAAACACTACAAATATCAAAATAACTTAGTCATATAGTAAACATCTAAACCAAGTATTTGGTCATTGTAACTGAATTACCTTAACCTGTTAGAGCTCTAGGGGCGCTATTTCATTTTTGGATAAAAAACGTTCCCGTTTTAAGCGCGATATTTTGTCACGAAAAGATGCTCGACTATGCATATTCTTGACAGGTTTGGAAAGAAAACACTCTGAAGTTTCAGAATCTGCAAAGATTTTGTCTGTAAGTGCCCCAGAACTCATTCTACAGGCGAAACCAAGATGATGCATCACCCAGGAATTAGCAGAATTTCTGAAGCTCTGTTTTCCATTCTCTCCTTATATGGCTGTGATTGCGCAACGAATGAGCCTACACTTTCTGTCGTTCGCCCAAGGTCTTAGCAGCATTGTGACGTATTTGTAGGCATATCATTGGAAGATTGACCATAAGAGACTACATTTTCCAAGTGTCCGCCTGGTGTCCTGCGTCGAATTCGGTGCGCAATTGCCAGCTGCTTCTACTTTACCATTTGATTCAGGGGAGAAAGCATGTGTCCAAGAACGATGTATCAATGAAGAGATATGTGAAAAACACCTTGATGATTGATTCTAAACAACGTTTGCCATGTTTTCAGTCGATATTATGGAGTTAATTTGGAAAAAAGTTTGCGTTTTGAGGACTGAATTTATGGATTTTTTTTGGTAGCCAAATGTGATGTATAAAACGGAGCTATTTCTAATACACAAGGAATCTTTTTGGAAAAACTGAGCATCTGCTATCTAACTGAGAGTATCCTCATTGAAAACATCAGAAGTTCTTCAAAGGTAAATGATTTTATTTGAAGGCTTTTATGTTTTTGTTAATGTTGCGTGCTGGATGCTAACGCTAATGCTAACGCTAAATGCTAACGCGAAATGCTAACTCTAGCTAGCTACTTTTACACAAATTATTGTTTTCCTATGGTTGAGAAGCATATTTTGAAAATCTGAGATGACAGTGTTGTTTACAAAAGGCTAAGCTTGAGAGATGGCATATTTATTTCATTTCATTTGCGATTTTCATAAATAGTTAACGTTGTGTTATGCTAATGAGCTTGCTGATAGATTTACACAATCCTGGATACAGGGGTTTTTTTCATAGCTAAACGTGACGCAGAAAACGGAGCGATTTGTCCTAAACAAATAATCTTTCAGGAAAAACTGAACATTTGCTATCTGAGAGTCTCCCCATTGAAAACATCTGAAGTTCTTCAAAGGTAAATGATTTTTTTGAATGCTTTTCTGTTTTTTTGTGTAAATGTTGCCAGCTGAATGCTAATGCTAAATGCTACGTTAGCCATCAATACTGTTACACAAATGCTTGTTTTGCAATGGTTGAGAAGCATATTTTGAAAATCTGAGATGACAGTGTTGTTAACAAAAGGCTAAGCTTGAGAGCTAGCATATTTATTTCATTTCATTTGCGATTTTCATGAATAGTTAACGTTGCGTTATGGTAATGAGCTTGAGTCTGTATTCACGAACCCGGATCCGGGATGGGGAGATCAGAAAGGTTAACAAAATAAAATAGATGATTATTATCACTGAATCACCTCTCATAAAGAAACTAGCTAGTATGACAGTAATGGTCTCTTCACATTACAACTTAAAATAAAATAGCAGCGATGAGTATAATAACCACCTCTTCAAAACCAAAATAACATTATGTAATGATCACTGCATTACCTCCCAATACATAATGGATGATTAACACTGAACCACCTCTTCAAAACCAAAATAACATTATGTAATGATCACTGCATTACCTCCCAATACATAATGGATGATTAACACTGAACCACCTCTTCTAAACCAAAATAACATTATGTAATGATCACTGCATTACCTCCCAATACATAATGGATGATTAACACTGAACCACCTCTTCAAAACCAAAATAACATTATGTAATGATCACTGCATTACCTCCCAATACATAATTGATGATTAACACTGAACCACCTCTTCTAAACCAAAATAACATTATGTAATGATCACTGAATTACCTCCCAATACATAATGGATGATTAACACTGAACCACCACTCTTCAAAACCAAAATAACTAGTATAGCTGATTATTATCTCTGAACCACTTCTCCTAAATAAATTAACTAGTATTAAAGTAATGGTCTCTCCGCATTACAACTCAAAATAAAAAAGAAGAGATGAGTAATGATCGCTGCGTTACCTCCCAATATAATGGAAGATCAATGCTGAACTACCTCTTCAAAACCAAAATAACTAGTATTGGTAATAGTCAACTGTATTACACACCCAAAATTAAATAGATGATCATTACTGAATCACCTCTCCAAATAAAATCTAGAATTTCAATAATGGTCGCCTGCATTATTACCCAAAATAAAAATCATCAATCATTCATTTCATTCATCCTATATTGACAACATGCATTTCACCAATAGTCACGTTACGTACTTTCTCCAAACTAAGATCTGACTATATCATATTCAACGTGTATGTCTATCATTTAGAGTGAGTGAGTTGCCACTTCCTTATTAGAGGGAAACCACACCAGTAAATGCCATTTAATTACAGACTTAGATTAAACTGTTTACCTTGTTTCATTTGGATCTCTGGCACCACGGTGTGGAATCTCCTCCAACCGGGGGGAGACACTCACTCCCGGCAAGCTCGCCAAATGTTAGGGTTCGTTCCTTACGTCCTTCTTTGTCAATCATTGGTTCATTGGTGAAATTAACATTATGACAATATCTTTAAATCATCTTAAATCATTCAAAAACCTTTATTAATGCAATTGCAGACAGAAGTTGACAAACAGGAACAGGAACAGGAACATAACACATGTTTCTGAGTAAGTTCTGCATCAAACAAAAGGTCTCCAGTTGTTTTGTTACACCCTCAGTGTTGCCTGGTGATGTCACTACCTACGTCAGTACCTTTTTACTCCTGAGACCAAAACTCTGCCTCCCAAGCTATATAAACAATGGCTTTTAGTGTTATCTAAAACGTAGCAGTCAAAGTCAACTCCCCAAAGTTGCTTTATTGTGGAATGTTTGACTAGTCTTATCTCCTCCACTCCCCTGCAGAGCTCCTTCTTCACAGTCACACATTACTCATCCTCCACTCCCCTGCAGAGCTCCTTCTTCACAGTCACACATTACTCAGAGGGGCCTCTTTATAATGAGGCAGAGAGAGAGAATTAGAAAACAACTGTGGAACAATATTAAAACCTCATAATGTATATATAGTTAATCTGTAGTCTAGGACCCTATTATTGCAAGGAGTGAGGAGTCTTGTAACCCCTCCCCTTCTATTAATACAACATAAGACTAATCAATTATTCGAATACATCAAACATTTTGGTACAACACTTTTCCTGACCCCTAGGTGAACCCGACAGTAGGGAGGATGATTTTGGTGACCAAGACACAGGCCTACAGCTTGATTTATTTGTCTGTCGGTTATTGTCATGCAAAAGACCTGACCTGAAGGTAAATGACTGTTAATTAACATACACAGGTTTAGCAACTCCAGGCCTCCATTGTATACAAGCCTCATTCAAACCACTGTCTACAAGCCTCATACAAACCACTGTCTACAAGCCTCATACAAACCACTGTCTACAAGCCTCATACAAACCACTGATGAGCACCTTTGGAACATCTACATTAAAAAACGGCAGCATACTGGCAGCAATATCCTTGCCTGTGAAGCCATTTTTGTGCAAACCAATGATGACGGCACATGTTTCCTTGCAGGTAACCATGGTTGACAGAGGAAGAACAATAATTCCAAGCACCACCCTCCTTTTGAAGCTTCCAGTCTGTTATTTGAACTCAATCAGCATGACAGAGTGATCTCCAGCCTTGTCCTCGTCAACACTCACACCTGTGTTAACGAGAGAATCACTGACATGATGTCAGCTGGTCCTTTTGTGGCAGGGCTGAAATGCTGTGGAAATGTTTTTGGGGGATTCAGTCATTTGCATGGCAAAGAGGGACTTTGCAATTTATCTTATCACTCTTCATCATACTCTGGAGTATATGCAAATTACCATCATACGAACTGAGGCAGCAGACTGTGAAAAGTAATATTTGTGTCTCAAAACATTTGGCCACGACTGTACTATCAAACAATTGTGACTTGATTCTCAAAATTAAATTTCACGTTTTGACTGCAGTCATTACTCATGACTGTCGGTGTGAATACAGTCACCACAACAGCACAACACCACAACAGCACAACACCACAACAGCACAACAGCACAACACCACCACCACAACAGCCCAACACCACAACAACACCACAGAACAACACCACAACAGCCCAACATGGTGTGGCAGGAATACAGTCACCCCAAAACAGGCCCAAAACTAGTTAAGCTACCACAGTATCCCCTTGACCTTTTTGGATTGCAAACCTAAAGAGACACACCAGACAAGACTCAGAGACAGCAACAGAAGAATAGGATGTGTGAGAGAGAGTGAGAGTGAGAGTGAGGGAGTGAGAGTGAGAGTGAGAGTGAGAGTGAGAGTGAGAGAGAGAGAGAGAGAGAGCGAGAGAGAGAGAGAGAGAGAGAGAGAGAGTGAGAGAGAGAGAGAGAGAGAGGTACTCTGGGATTATTGAATCATTTTGGCTCATTAGACAGGTCAGATTCTATGTTTGAAGATATGGAGGGGTTTTTGGCAATACACTGTAGATGTATGTGTTCACAAGTAGCCCCCAATATCTTCAAATCCTAGGGGAGAGGAGATGCTACTCCTGGGGTGAGAGGAGATGCTACCCCTGGGGTGAGAGGAGTTGCTACCCCTGGGGTGAGAGAGGAGCTGCTACCCCTGGGGTGAGAGAGGAGCTGCTACCCCTGGGGAGAGAGGAGCTGCTACCCCTGGGGAGAGGGGAGCTGCTACCCCTGGGGAGAGAGGAGCTGCTACCCCTGGGGAGAGAGGAGCTGCTACCCCTGGGGAGAAAGGAGGTGCTACCCCTGGGGAGAGGGGAGCTGCTACCAGGAGAGACTGTGACAATGCTTGGGAAGACCTTAACGATTGGTGAGTGTTGGGGCACGTTTGGCAGGAGCTTCAGTGATGAAGACTGCTGAACTTCAGTGATGAAGACTGCTGAACTTCAGTGATGAAGACTGCTGAACTTCAGTGATGAAGACTGCTGAACTTGCTGATGTTTCACAATATGCCATGGCCGTCTCAGTCACCAGGTCTCAACACAATAGAACACCACCATCAACAAAACACCAAATTATGGATTTTCTTGTGGAAGAATGGTGTCACATTCCTCCAATAGAGTTGCAGACAGATGTAGAGTGTATTCCAAGGCACATTGTAAGAGCTGTAAAGAGAGAGGAAGAGAGAACAGGTAGAACCTGATATGCAAATGAGCAGAGCAAACAAAAGTAACTTTCCACAACCTGATGATCATTCAGACTCTGTTTCTATTGAGAGATAAAAGGTAAGACGACGATTGTTATGTGTATTCATATAGTTGATGATATTGTTATGTGTATTCATATAGTTGATGATATTGTTATGTGTATTCATATAGTTGATGATATTGTTATGTGAATTCATATAGTTGATGATATTGTTGGTGGACAGTATTATAATAGTCCTACTCTCCTTAAAATGTTTTCAATATAAATTAGATTAATTCATTCTGTGCCCATCTGTGTGCCCAAGGGTGATCGCTCCTACACTATCTAGAATCTAAAAAGGTTATTTGGCTGTCCCCATAGGAGAACCGTTTGTAGAACCCTTTTTGGTACTAAGCACAGAGGGTTCTACCTGGAACCCAAAATAATATCCTATGGGGACAGCCAGAGGACCCGTTTGGAACCCTTTATTCTAAGAGTGTAATGTATCATAGGTCTATAGACCAGGGTGATCTCCTACTGTATCATAGGTCTATAGACCAGCGTGATCTCCTACTGTATCATAGCTCTATAGACCAAGGTGATCTCCTACTGAATCATAGGTCTATAGACCAGGGTGATCTCCTACTGCATCATAGGTCTATAGACCAGGGTGATATCCTACTGTATCATAGGTCTATAGACCAGGGTGATATCATACTGTATCATAGGCCTATAGACCAGAGTGATCTCCTACTGTATCATAGGTCTATAGACCAGGGTGATCTCCTACTGTATCATAGGTCTATAGACCAAGGTGATCTCCTACTGTATCATAGGTCTATAGACCAGAGTGATCTCCTACTGTATCATAGGTCTATAGACCAGGGTGATCTCCTACTGTATCATAGGTCTATAGACCTGGGTGATCTCCTACTGTATCATAGGTCTATAGACCAGGGGGATCTCTTACTGTATCACAGGTCTATAGACCAGGGTGATCTCCTGCTGTATCATAGGTCTATAGGCCAGGGTGATCTCCTACTGTATCATAGGTCTATAGACCAAGGTGATCGCCTACTGTATCATAGGTCTATAGACCAGGGTGATCTACTACTGCATCATAGGTCTATAGACCAGGGTGATCTACTACTGTATCATAGGTCTATAGACAAGGGTTATCTCCTACTGTATCATAGGCCTATGGACCAGGGTGATCTTCTACTGTATCATAGGTCTATGGACCAGGGTGATCTCCTACTGTATCATAGGTCTATAGACCAGGGTGATATCCTACTGTATAATAGGCCTATAGATCAGGGTGATCTCCTACTGTAGCATAGGTCTATGGACCAGGGTGATCTCCTACTGTATCATAGGCCTATGGACCAGGGTGATCTCCTACTGTATCATAGGTCTATGGACCAGGGTGATCTCCTGCTCTATCATAGGTCTATAGACCAGGGTGATCTCCTACTGTATCATAGATCTATAGACCAGGGTGATCTCCTACTGTATCATAGGCCTATAGACCAGGGTGATCTCCTACTGCATCATAGGTCTATAGACCAGAGTGATCTCCTACTGTATCATAGGTCTATAGAACAGGGTGATCTACTACTGCATCACAGGTCTATGGACCAGGGTGATCTCCTACTGTATCATAGGTCTATAGACCAGGGTGATCTCCTACTGTATCATAGGTCTATAGACCAGGGTGATCTCCTACTGTATCATAGGTCTATAGACCAGGGTGATCTCCTACTGTATCATAGGTCTATAGGCCAGGGTGATCCCCTACTGTATCATAGGTCTATAGACCAAGGCGATCTCCTACTGTATCATAGGTCTATAGACCAGGGTGATATCATACTGTATCATAGGCCTATAGACCAGAGTGATCTCCTACTGTATCATAGGTCTATAGACCAGGGTGATCTCCTACTGTATCATAGGTCTATAGACCAAGGTGATCTCCTACCGTATCATAGGTCTATGTACCAGGGTGATCTCCTACTGTATCATAGGTCTATAGACCAGGGTGATCTCCTACTGTATCATACTTCTATAGACCAGAGTGATCTCCTACTGTATCATAGGTCTATAGACCAGGGTGATCTCCTACTGTATCATAGGTCTATAGACCAGGGTGATCTCCTACTGTATCATAGGTCTATAGACCAGGGGGATCTCCTACTGTATCACAGGTCTATAGACCAGGGTGATCTCCTACTGTATCATAGGTCTATAGGCCAGGGTGATATCCTACTGTATCATAGGTCTATAGACCAAGGTGATCTCCTACTGTATCATAGGTCTATAGACCAGGGTGATCTACTACTGCATCATAGGTCTATAGACCAGGGTGATCTACTACTGTATCATAGGTCTATAGACCAGGGTTATCTCCTACTGTATCATAGGCCTATGGACCAGGGTGATCTTCTACTGTGTCATAGGTCTATGGACCAGGGTGATCTCCTACTGTATCATAGGTCTATAGACCAGGGTGATCTCCTACTGTATAATAGGCCTATAGATCAGGGTGATCTCCTACTGTAGCATAGGTCTATGGACCAGGGTGATCTCCTACTGTATCATAGGTCTATAGACTAGGGTGATCTGCTAGTGTAGCATAGGTCTATAGACCAGGGTGATCTCCTACTGTATCATAGGTCTATAGACCAGGGTGATCTCCTACTGTATCATATGTCTCTAGACCAGGGTGATCTCCTACTGTATCATAGGTCTATAGACCAGGGTGATCTCCTACAGTATCATAGGTCTATAGACCAGGGTGATCTCCTACTGTATCATAGGTCTATAGACCAGGGTGATCTCCTACTGTATCATAGGTCTATAGACCAGGGGATCTTCTACTGTATCACAGGTCTATAGACCAGGGTGATCTCCTACTGTATCATAGGTCTATAGGCCAAGGCGATCTCCTACTGTATCATAGGTCTATAGACCAGGGTGATATCTTACTGCATCATAGGTCTATAGACCAGAGTGATCTCCTACTGTATAATAGGCCTATAGACCAGGGTGATCTGCTACTGTATCATAGGTCTATAGACCAGGGTGATCTCCTACTGTATCATAGGCCTATGGACCAGGGTGATCTCCTACTGTATCATAGGTCTATGGACCAGGGTGATCTCCTGCTCTATCATAGGTCTATAGACCAGGGTGATCTCCTACTGTATCATAGATCTATAGACCAGGGTGGTTTCTTACTATATCATAGGTCTATAGACCAGGGTGATCTCCTACTGTATCATAGGTCTATAGACCAGGGTGATCTCCTACTGTATCATAGGCCTATAGACCAGGGTGATCTCCTACTGCATCATAGGTCTATAGACCAGAGTGATCTCCTACTGTATCATAGGTCTATATTCCAGGGTGATCTCCTACTGTATCATAGGTCTACAGACCAGGGTGATCTCCTACTGTATCATAGGTCTATAGACCAGGGTGATCTCCTACTGTATCATAGGCCTATAGACCAGGGTGATATCCTACTGTATAATAGGCCTATAGATCAGGGTGATCTCCTACTGTAGCATAGGTCTATGGACCAGGGTGATCTCCTACTGTATCATAGGTCTATAGACTAGGGTGATCTGCTAGTGTAGCATAGGTCTATAGACCAGGGTGATCTGCTAGTGTAGCATAGGTCTATAGACCAGGGTGATCTCCTACTGTATCATATGTCTCTAGACCAGGGTGATCTCCTACTGTATCGTAGGTCTATAGACCAGGGTGATCTCCTACAGTATCATAGGTCTATAGACCAGGGTGATCTCCTACTGCATCATAGGTCTATAGACCAGGGTGATCTCCTACTGTATCATAGGTCTATAGACCAGGGGATCTCCTACTGTATCACAGGTCTATAGACCAGGGTGATCTCCTACTGTATCATAGGTCTATAGGCCAGGGTAATCTCCTACTGTATCATAGGTCTATAGACCAAGGCGATCTCCTACTGTATCATAGGTCTATAGACCAGGGTGATATCCTACTGCATCATAGGTCTATAGACCAGAGTGATCTCCTACTGTATAATAGGCCTATAGACCAGGGTGATCTGCTACTGTATCATAGGTCTATAGACCAGGGTGATCTCCTACTGTATCATAGGCCTATGGACCAGGGTGATCTCCTACTGTATCATAGGTCTATGGACCAGGGTGATCTCCTGCTCTATCATAGGTCTATAGACCAGGGTGATCTCCTACTGTATCATAGATCTATAGACCAGGGTGATCTCCTACTGTATCATAGGCCTATAGACCAGGGTGATCTCCTACTGCATCATAGGTCTATAGACCAGAGTGATCTCCTACTGTATCATAGGTCTATAGAACAGGGTGATCTACTACTGCATCACAGGTCTATGGACCAGGGTGATCTCCTACTGTATCATAGGTCTATAGACCAGGGTGATCTCCTACTGTATCATAGGTCTATAGACCAGGGTGATCTCCTACTGTATCATAGGTCTATAGACCAGGGTGATCTCCTACTGTATCATAGGTCTATAGGCCAGGGTGATCCCCTACTGTATCATAGGTCTATAGACCAAGGCGATCTCCTACTGTATCATAGGTCTATAGACCAGGGTGATATCATACTGTATCATAGGCCTATAGACCAGAGTGATCTCCTACTGTATCATAGGTCTATAGACCAGGGTGATCTCCTACTGTATCATAGGTCTATAGACCAAGGTGATCTCCTACCGTATCATAGGTCTATGTACCAGGGTGATCTCCTACTGTATCATAGGTCTATAGACCAGGGTGATCTCCTACTGTATCATACTTCTATAGACCAGAGTGATCTCCTACTGTATCATAGGTCTATAGACCAGGGTGATCTCCTACTGTATCATAGGTCTATAGACCAGGGTGATCTCCTACTGTATCATAGGTCTATAGACCAGGGGGATCTCCTACTGTATCACAGGTCTATAGACCAGGGTGATCTCCTACTGTATCATAGGTCTATAGGCCAGGGTGATATCCTACTGTATCATAGGTCTATAGACCAAGGTGATCTCCTACTGTATCATAGGTCTATAGACCAGGGTGATCTACTACTGCATCATAGGTCTATAGACCAGGGTGATCTACTACTGTATCATAGGTCTATAGACCAGGGTTATCTCCTACTGTATCATAGGCCTATGGACCAGGGTGATCTTCTACTGTGTCATAGGTCTATGGACCAGGGTGATCTCCTACTGTATCATAGGTCTATAGACCAGGGTGATCTCCTACTGTATAATAGGCCTATAGATCAGGGTGATCTCCTACTGTAGCATAGGTCTATGGACCAGGGTGATCTCCTACTGTATCATAGGTCTATAGACTAGGGTGATCTGCTAGTGTAGCATAGGTCTATAGACCAGGGTGATCTCCTACTGTATCATAGGTCTATAGACCAGGGTGATCTCCTACTGTATCATATGTCTCTAGACCAGGGTGATCTCCTACTGTATCATAGGTCTATAGACCAGGGTGATCTCCTACAGTATCATAGGTCTATAGACCAGGGTGATCTCCTACTGTATCATAGGTCTATAGACCAGGGTGATCTCCTACTGTATCATAGGTCTATAGACCAGGGGATCTTCTACTGTATCACAGGTCTATAGACCAGGGTGATCTCCTACTGTATCATAGGTCTATAGGCCAAGGCGATCTCCTACTGTATCATAGGTCTATAGACCAGGGTGATATCCTACTGATTCATAGGTCTATAGACCAGAGTGATCTCCTACTGTATAATAGGCCTATAGACCAGGGTGATCTGCTACTGTATCATAGGTCTATAGACCAGGGTGATCTCCTACTGTATCATAGGCCTATGGACCAGGGTGATCTCCTACTGTATCATAGGTCTATGGACCAGGGTGATCTCCTGCTCTATCATAGGTCTATAGACCAGGGTGATCTCCTACTGTATCATAGATCTATAGACCAGGGTGGTTTCTTACTATATCATAGGTCTATAGACCAGGGTGATCTCCTACTGTATCATAGGTCTATAGACCAGGGTGATCTCCTACTGTATCATAGGCCTATAGACCAGGGTGATCTCCTACTGCATCATAGGTCTATAGACCAGAGTGATCTCCTACTGTATCATAGGTCTATATACCAGGGTGATCTCCTACTGTATCATAGGTCTACAGACCAGGGTGATCTCCTACTGTATCATAGGTCTATAGACCAGGGTGATCTCCTACTGTATCATAGGCCTATAGACCAGGGTGATCTCCTACTGCATCATAGGTCTATAGAACAGGGTGATCTACTACTGCATCATAGGTCTATGGACCAGGGTGATCTCCTACTGTATCATAGGTCTATAGACCAGGGTGATCTCCTACTGTATAATAGGCCTATAGACCAGTGTGATCTGCTACTGTATCATAGGTCTATAGACCAGGGTGATCTCCTACTGTATCATAGGCCTATGGACCAGGGTGATCTCCTACTGTATCATAGGTCTATGGACCAGGGTGATCTCCTGCTCTATCATAGGTCTATAGACCAGGGTGATCTCCTACTGTATCATAGATCTATAGACCAGGGTGGTTTCCTACTATATCATAGGTCTATAGACCAGGGTGATCTCCTACTGTATCATAGGTCTATAGACCAGGGTGATCTCCTACTGTATCATAGGCCTATAGACCAGGGTGATCTCCTACTGCATCATAGGTCTATAGACCAGAGTGATCTTCTACTGTATCATAGGTCTATAGACCAGGGTGATCTCCTACTGTATCATAGGTCTATAGACCAGGTTGTTCTCCTACTGTATCATAGGTCTATAGACCAAGGCGATCTCCTACTGTATCATAGGTCTATAGACCAGGGTGATATCCTACTGCATCGTAGGTCTATAGACCAGGGTGATCTACTACTGCATCATAGGTCTATAGACCAGGGTGATCTCCTACTGTATCAAAGGTCTATAGACCAAGGCGATCTTCTACTGTATCATAGGTCTATAGACCAGGGTGATATCCTACTGCATCATAGGTCTATAGACCAGGGTGATCTACTACTGCATCATAGGTCTATAGACCTACTGTATCATAGGTCTATAGACCAGAGTGATCTCCTACTGTATCATAGGTCTATAGACCAGGGTGATCTCCTACTGTATCATAGGCCTATAGACCAGGGTGATCTCCTACTGCATCATAGGTCTATAGACCAGAGTGATCTCCTACTGTATCATAGGTCTATATACCAGGGTGATCTCCTACTGTATCATAGGTCTATGGACCAGGGTGATCTCCTACTGTATCATAGGTCTATGGACCAGGGTGATCTCCTGCTCTATCATAGGTCTATAGACCAGGGTGATCTCCTACTGTATCATAGATCTATAGACCAGGGTGGTTTCCTACTATATCATAGGTCTATAGACCAGGGTGATCTCCTACTGTATCATAGGTCTATAGACCAGGGTGATCTCCTACTGTATCATAGGCCTATAGACCAGGGTGATCTCCTACTGCATCATAGGTCTATAGACCAGAGTGATCTTCTACTGTATCATAGGTCTATAGACCAGGGTGATCTCCTACTGTATCATAGGTCTATAGACCAGGTTGTTCTCCTACTGTATCATAGGTCTATAGACCAAGGCGATCTCCTACTGTATCATAGGTCTATAGACCAGGGTGATATCCTACTGCATCGTAGGTCTATAGACCAGGGTGATCTACTACTGCATCATAGGTCTATAGACCAGGGTGATCTCCTACTGTATCAAAGGTCTATAGACCAAGGCGATCTTCTACTGTATCATAGGTCTATAGACCAGGGTGATATCCTACTGCATCATAGGTCTATAGACCAGGGTGATCTACTACTGCATCATAGGTCTATAGACCTACTGTATCATAGGTCTATAGACCAGAGTGATCTCCTACTGTATCATAGGTCTATAGACCAGGGTGATCTCCTACTGTATCATAGGCCTATAGACCAGGGTGATCTCCTACTGCATCATAGGTCTATAGACCAGAGTGATCTCCTACTGTATCATAGGTCTATATACCAGGGTGATCTCCTACTGTATCATAGGTCTACAGACCAGGGTGATCTCCTACTGTATCATAGGTCTAGAGACCAAGGTGATCTCCTACTGTATCATAGGTCTATAGAACAGGGTGATCTACTACTGCATCATAGGTCTATGGACCAGGGTGATCTCCTACTGTATCATAGGTCTATAGACCAGGGTGATCTCCTACTGTATAATAGGCCTATAGACCAGTGTGATCTGCTACTGTATCATAGGTCTATAGACCAGGGTGATCTCCTACTGTATCATAGGCCTATGGACCAGGGTGATCTCCTACTGTATCATAGGTCTATGGACCAGGGTGATCTCCTGCTCTATCATAGGTCTATAGACCAGGGTGATCTCCAACTGTATCATAGATCTATAGACCAGGGTGGTTTCCTACTATATCATAGGTCTATAGACCAGGGTGATCTCCTACTGTATCAGAGGCCTATAGACCAGGGTGATCTCCTACTGCATCATAGGTCTATAGACCAGAGTGATCTCCTACTGTATCATAGGTCTATAGACCAGGGTGATCTCCTACTGTATCATAGGTCTATAGACCAGGTTGTTCTCCTACTGTATCATAGGTCTATAGACCAAGGCGATCTCCTACTGTATCATAGGTCTATAGACCAGGGTGATATCCTACTGCATCGTAGGTCTATAGACCAGGGTGATCTACTACTGCATCATAGGTCTATAGACCAGGGTGATCTCCTACTGTATCATAGGTCTATAGACCAAGGCGATCTTCTACTGTATCATAGGTCTATAGACCAGGGTGATATCCTACTGCATCATAGGTCTATAGACCAGGGTGATCTACTACTGCATCATAGGTCTATAGACCTACTGTATCATAGGTCTATAGACCAGAGTGATCTCCTACTGTATAATAGGCCAATAGACCAGGGTGAACTCCTACTGTATCATAGGTCTATGGATCAGGGTGATATCCTGCTGTATAATAGGTATATAGACCAGAGTGATCTCCTACTGTATAATAGGCCAATAGACCAGGGTGATCTCCTACTGTATCATAGGTCTATATACCAGGGTGATCTCCTACTGTATCATAGGTCTACAGACCAGGGTGATCTCCTACTGTATCATAGGTCTAGAGACCAAGGTGATCTCCTACTGTATCATAGGTCTATAGAACAGGGTGATCTACTACTGCATCATAGGTCTATGGACCAGGGTGATCTCCTACTGTATCATAGGTCTATAGACCAGGGTGATCTCCTACTGTATAATAGGCCTATAGACCAGTGTGATCTGCTACTGTATCATAGGTCTATAGACCAGGGTGATCTCCTACTGTATCATAGGCCTATGGACCAGGGTGATCACCTACTGTATCATAGGTCTATGGACCAGGGTGATCTCCTGCTCTATCATAGGTCTATAGACCAGGGTGATCTCCTACTGTATCATAGATCTATAGACCAGGGTGGTTTCCTACTATATCATAGGTCTATAGACCAGGGTGATCTCCTACTGTATCATAGGTCTATAGACCAGGGTGATCTCCTACTGTATCAGAGGCCTATAGACCAGGGTGATCTCCTACTGCATCATAGGTCTATAGACCAGGTTGTTCTCCTACTGTATCATAGGTCTATAGACCAAGGCGATCTCCTACTGTATCATAGGTCTATAGACCAGGGTGATATCCTACTGCATCGTAGGTCTATAGACCAGGGTGATCTACTACTGCATCATAGGTCTATAGACCAGGGTGATCTCCTACTGTATCATAGGTCTATAGACCAAGGCGATCTTCTACTGTATCATAGGTCTATAGACCAGGGTGATATCCTACTGCATCATAGGTCTATAGACCAGGGTGATCTACTACTGCATCATAGGTCTATAGACCTACTGTATCATAGGTCTATAGACCAGAGTGATCTCCTACTGTATAATAGGCCAATAGACCAGGGTGAACTCCTACTGTATCATAGGTCTATGGACCAGGGTGATATCCTGCTGTATAATAGGTATATAGACCAGAGTGATCTCCTACTGTATAATAGGCCAATAGACCAGGGTGATCTCCTACTGTATCATAGGTCTATAGACCAGGGTGATCTCCTGCTCTATCATAGGTCTATAGACCAGGGTGATCTCCTACTGTATCATAGATCTATAGACCAGGGTGGTTTCCTACTATATCATAGGTCTATAGACCAGGGTGATCTCCTACTGTATCATATGTTTATAGACCAGGGTGATCTCCTACTGTATCATATTCCTATAGACCAGGGTGATCTCCTACTGCATCTTAGGTCTATAGACCAGAGTGATCTCCTACTGTATCATAGGTCTATAGACCAGGGTGATCTCCTACTGTATCATAGGTCTATAGACCAGGTTGTTCTCCAACTGTATCATAGGTCTATAGACCAAGGCGATCTCCTACTGTATCATAGGTCTATAGACCAGGGTGATATCCTACTGCATCCTAGGTCTATAGACCAGGGTGATCTACTACTGCATCATAGGTCTATAGACCAGGGTGATCTCCTACTGTATCATAGGTCTATAGACCAAGGCGATCTTCTACTGTATCATAGGTCTATAGACCAGGGTGATATCCTACTGCATCTTAGGTCTATAGACCAGGGTGATCTCCTACTGCATCATAGGTCTATAGACCAGAGTGATCTCCTACTGTATAATAGGCCTATAGACCAGGGTGATCTCCTACGGTATCATAGGCCTATGGACCATGGTGATCTCCTACTGTATCATAGGTCTATGGACCAGGGTGATCTCCTGCTCTATCATAGGTCTATAGACCAGGGTGATCTCCTACTGCATCATAGGTCTATAGACCAGAGTGATCTCCTACTGTATCATAGGTCTATAGACCAGGGTGATCTCCTACTATATCATAGGTCTATAGACCAGGGTGATCACCTACTGTATCATAGGTCTATGGACCAGGGTGATCTACTACTGCATCATAGGTCTATAGACCAGGGTGATCTCCTACTGTATCATAGGTCTATAGACCAAGGCGATCTTCTACTGTATCATAGGTCTATAGACCAGGGTGATATCCTACTGCATCATAGGTCTATAGACCAGGGTGATCTACTACTGCATCATAGGTCTATAGACCTACTGTATCATAGGTCTATAGACCAGAGTGATCTCCTACTGTATAATAGGCCAATAGACCAGGGTGAACTCCTACTGTATCATAGGTCTATGGACCAGGGTGATATCCTGCTGTATAATAGGTATATAGACCAGAGTGATCTCCTACTGTATAATAGGCCAATAGACCAGGGTGATCTCCTACTGTATCATAGGTCTATAGACCAGGGTGATCTCCTGCTCTATCATAGGTCTATAGACCAGGGTGATCTCCTACTGTATCATAGATCTATAGACCAGGGTGGTTTCCTACTATATCATAGGTCTATAGACCAGGGTGATCTCCTACTGTATCATATGTTTATAGACCAGGGTGATCTCCTACTGTATCATATTCCTATAGACCAGGGTGATCTCCTACTGCATCTTAGGTCTATAGACCAGAGTGATCTCCTACTGTATCATAGGTCTATAGACCAGGGTGATCTCCTACTGTATCATAGGTCTATAGACCAGGTTGTTCTCCAACTGTATCATAGGTCTATAGACCAAGGCGATCTCCTACTGTATCATAGGTCTATAGACCAGGGTGATATCCTACTGCATCCTAGGTCTATAGACCAGGGTGATCTACTACTGCATCATAGGTCTATAGACCAGGGTGATCTCCTACTGTATCATAGGTCTATAGACCAAGGCGATCTTCTACTGTATCATAGGTCTATAGACCAGGGTGATATCCTACTGCATCTTAGGTCTATAGACCAGGGTGATCTCCTACTGCATCATAGGTCTATAGACCAGAGTGATCTCCTACTGTATAATAGGCCTATAGACCAGGGTGATCTCCTACGGTATCATAGGCCTATGGACCATGGTGATCTCCTACTGTATCATAGGTCTATGGACCAGGGTGATCTCCTGCTCTATCATAGGTCTATAGACCAGGGTGATCTCCTACTGCATCATAGGTCTATAGACCAGAGTGATCTCCTACTGTATCATAGGTCTATAGACCAGGGTGATCTCCTACTATATCATAGGTCTATAGACCAGGGTGATCTCCTACTGTATCATAGGTCTATAGACCAGAGTGATCTCCTACTGTATAATAGGCCAATAGACCAGGGTGATCTCCTACTGTATCATAGGTCTATGGACCAGGGTGATCTCCTACTGTATAATAGGCCTATAGACCAGGGTGATCTCCTACTGTATAATAGGCCTATAGACCAGGGTGATCTCCTACTGTATTATAGGTCTATAGACCGGGCGTGATCTCCTACTGTATCGTAGGTCTATAGGCCAGGGTGATCTACTACTGCATCATAGTTCTATAGACCAGGTTGATCTACTACTGTATCATAGGTCTATAGACCAGGGTGATCTCCTACTGCATCATAGGTCTATAGACCAGAGTGATCTCCTACTGTATAATAGGCCTATAGACCAGGGTGATCTCCGACTGTATCATAGGCCTATGGACCAGGGTGATCTCCTACTGTATCATAGGTCTATGGACCAGGGTGATCTCCTGCTCTATCATAGGTCTATAGACCAGGGTGATCTCCTACTGTATCATAGATCTATAGACCAGGGTGGTCTCCTACTGTATCATAGGTCTATAGACCAGGGTGATCTCCTACTGTATCATAGGTCTATAGACCAGGATGATCTCCTACTGTATAATAGGCCTATAGAGCAGGGTGATCTCCTACTGCATCATAGGTCTATAGACCAGGGTGATCTCCTACTGTATCATAGGTCTATAGACCAGGGTGATCTCCTGCTGTATAATAGGTATATAGACCAGAGTGATCTCCTACTGTATAATAGGCCAATAGACCAGGGTGATCTCCTACTGTATCATAGGTCTATAGACCAGGGTGATCACCTGCTCTATCATAGGTCTATAGACCAGGGTGATCTCCTACTGTATCATAGATCTATAGACCAGGGTGGTTTCCTACTATATCATAGGTCTATAGACCAGGGTGATCTCCTACTGTATCATATGTTTATAGACCAGGGTGATCTCCTACTGTATCATAGGCCTATAGACCAGGGTGATCTCCTACTGCATCATAGGTCTATAGACCAGAGTGATCTCCTACTGTATCATAGGTCTATAGACCAGGGTGATCTCCTACTGTATCATAGGTCTATAGACCAGGTTGTTCTCCTACTGTATCATAGGTCTATAGACCAAGGCGATCTCCTACTGTATCATAGGTCTATAGACCAGGGTGATATCCTACTGCATCATAGGTCTATAGACCAGGGTGATCTACTACTGCATCATAGGTCTATAGACCAGGGTGATCTCCTACTGTATCATAGGTCTATAGACCAAGGCGATCTTCTACTGTATCATAGGTCTATAGACCAGGGTGATATCCTACTGCATCATAGGTCTATAGACCAGGGTGATCTACTACTGCATCATAGGTCTATAGACCTACTGTATCATAGGTCTATAGACCAGAGTGATCTCCTACTGTATAATAGGCCAATAGACCAGGGTGATCTCCTACTGTATCATAGGTCTATAGACCAGGGTGATCTCCTACTGTATCATAGGCCTATGGACCAGGGTGATCTCCAACTGCATCATAGGTCTATAGACCAGAGTGATCTCCTACTGTATCATAGGTCTATAGACCAGGGTGATCTCCTACTGTATCATAGGTCTATAGACCAGGGTGATCTCCTACTGTATCATAGGTCTATAGACCAAGGCGATCTCCTACTGTATCATAGGTCTATAGACCAGGGTGATATCCTACTGCATCATAGGTCTATAGACCAGGGTGATCTACTACTGCATCATAGGTCTATAGACCAGGGTGATCTCCCACTGTATCATAGGTCTATAGACCAAGGCGATCTTCTACTGTATCATAGGTCTATAGACCAGGGTTATATCCTACTGCATCTTAGGTCTATAGACCAGAGTGATCTCCTACTGTATCATAGGTCTATAGACCAGGGTGATCTCCTACTGTATCATAGGTCTATAGACCAGGTTGTTCTCCAACTGTATCATAGGTCTATAGACCAAGGCGATCTCCTACTGTATCATAGGTCTATAGACCAGGGTGATATCCTACTGCATCCTAGGTCTATAGACCAGGGTGATCTACTACTGCATCATAGGTCTATAGACCAGGGTGATCTCCTACTGTATCATAGGTCTATAGACCAAGGCGATCTTCTACTGTATCATAGGTCTATAGACCAGGGTGATATCCTACTGCATCTTAGGTCTATAGACCAGGGTGATCTCCTACTGCATCATAGGTCTATAGACCAGAGTGATCTCCTACTGTATAATAGGCCTATAGACCAGGGTGATCTCCTACGGTATCATAGGCCTATGGACCAGGGTGATCTCCTACTGTATCATAGGTCTATGGACCAGGGTGATCTCCTGCTCTATCATAGGTCTATAGACCAGGGTGATCTCCTACTGCATCATAGGTCTATAGACCAGAGTGATCTCCTACTGTATCATAGGTCTATAGACCAGGGTGATCTCCTACTATATCATAGGTCTATAGACCAGGGTGATCTCCTACTGTATCATAGGTCTATAGACCAGAGTGATCTCCTACTGTATAATAGGCCAATAGACCAGGGTGATCTCCTACTGTATCATAGGTCTATGGACCAGGGTGATCTCCTACTGTATAATAGGCCTATAGACCAGGGTGATCTCCTACTGTATAATAGGCCTATAGACCAGGGTGATCTCCTACTGTATTATAGGTCTATAGACCGGGCGTGATCTCCTACTGTATCGTAGGTCTATAGGCCAGGGTGATCTACTACTGCATCATAGTTCTATAGACCAGGTTGATCTACTACTGTATCATAGGTCTATAGACCAGGGTGATCTCCTACTGCATCATAGGTCTATAGACCAGAGTGATCTCCTACTGTATAATAGGCCTATAGACCAGGGTGATCTCCGACTGTATCATAGGCCTATGGACCAGGGTGATCTCCTACTGTATCATAGGTCTATGGACCAGGGTGATCTCCTGCTCTATCATAGGTCTATAGACCAGGGTGATCTCCTACTGTATCATAGATCTATAGACCAGGGTGGTCTCCTACTGTATCATAGGTCTATAGACCAGGGTGATCTCCTACTGTATCATAGGTCTATAGACCAGGATGATCTCCTACTGTATAATAGGCCTATAGAGCAGGGTGATCTCCTACTGCATCATAGGTCTATAGACCAGGGTGATCTCCTACTGTATCATAGGTCTATAGACCAGGGTGATCTCCTGCTGTATAATAGGTATATAGACCAGAGTGATCTCCTACTGTATAATAGGCCAATAGACCAGGGTGATCTCCTACTGTATCATAGGTCTATAGACCAGGGTGATCACCTGCTCTATCATAGGTCTATAGACCAGGGTGATCTCCTACTGTATCATAGATCTATAGACCAGGGTGGTTTCCTACTATATCATAGGTCTATAGACCAGGGTGATCTCCTACTGTATCATATGTTTATAGACCAGGGTGATCTCCTACTGTATCATAGGCCTATAGACCAGGGTGATCTCCTACTGCATCATAGGTCTATAGACCAGAGTGATCTCCTACTGTATCATAGGTCTATAGACCAGGGTGATCTCCTACTGTATCATAGGTCTATAGACCAGGTTGTTCTCCTACTGTATCATAGGTCTATAGACCAAGGCGATCTCCTACTGTATCATAGGTCTATAGACCAGGGTGATATCCTACTGCATCATAGGTCTATAGACCAGGGTGATCTACTACTGCATCATAGGTCTATAGACCAGGGTGATCTCCTACTGTATCATAGGTCTATAGACCAAGGCGATCTTCTACTGTATCATAGGTCTATAGACCAGGGTGATATCCTACTGCATCATAGGTCTATAGACCAGGGTGATCTACTACTGCATCATAGGTCTATAGACCTACTGTATCATAGGTCTATAGACCAGAGTGATCTCCTACTGTATAATAGGCCAATAGACCAGGGTGATCTCCTACTGTATCATAGGTCTATAGACCAGGGTGATCTCCTACTGTATCATAGGCCTATGGACCAGGGTGATCTCCAACTGCATCATAGGTCTATAGACCAGAGTGATCTCCTACTGTATCATAGGTCTATAGACCAGGGTGATCTCCTACTGTATCATAGGTCTATAGACCAGGGTGATCTCCTACTGTATCATAGGTCTATAGACCAAGGCGATCTCCTACTGTATCATAGGTCTATAGACCAGGGTGATATCCTACTGCATCATAGGTCTATAGACCAGGGTGATCTACTACTGCATCATAGGTCTATAGACCAGGGTGATCTCCCACTGTATCATAGGTCTATAGACCAAGGCGATCTTCTACTGTATCATAGGTCTATAGACCAGGGTTATATCCTACTGCATCATAGGTCTATAGACCAGGGTGATCTACTACTGCATCATAGGTCTATAGACCAGGGTGATCTACTACTGTATCATAGGTCTATAGACCAGGGTGATCTCCTACTGCATCATAGGTCTATAGACCAGAGTGATCT
The DNA here is from genome assembly GCF_057628025.1 of Oncorhynchus mykiss. Lineage (NCBI taxonomy): Eukaryota > Metazoa > Chordata > Actinopteri > Salmoniformes > Salmonidae > Oncorhynchus > Oncorhynchus mykiss. The sequence goes on along the minus strand of NC_143034.1, from coordinate 79,551,043 downwards.
CCTACTGTATAATAGGCCTATAGACCAGGGTGATCTCCTACGGTATCATAGGTCTATAGACCAGGGTGATCTCCTACTGTATCATAGGCCTATGGACCAGGGTGATCTCCTACTGTATCATAGGTCTATGGACCAGGGTGATCTCCTGCTCTATCATAGGTCTATAGACCAGGGTGATCTCCTACTGTATCATAGATCTATAGACCAGGGTGGTCTCCTACTGTATCATAGGTCTATAGACCAGGGTGATCTCCTACTGTATCATAGGTCTATAGACCAGGGTGATCTCCTACTGTATCATAGGCCTATAGACCAGGGTGATCTCCTACTGCATCATAGGTCTATAGACCAGAGTGATCTCCTACTGTATAATAGGCCAATAGACCAGGGTGATCTCCTACTGTATCATAGGTCTATGGACCAGGGTGATCTCCTACTGTATAATAGGCCTATAGACCAGGGTGATCTCCTACTGTATAATAGGCCTATAGACCAGGGTGATCTCCTACTGTATTATAGGTCTATAGACCGGGGTGATCTCCTACTGTATCGTAGGTCTATAGGCCAGGGTGATCTACTACTGCATCATAGTTCTATAGACCAGGTTGATATACTACTGTATCATAGGTCTATAGACCAAGGTGATCTCCTACTGCATCATAGGTCTATAGACCAGGGTGATCTCCTACTGTATCATAGGTCTATAGACCAGAGTTATCTCCTACTGTATAATAGGCCAATAGACCAGGGTGATCTCCTACTGTATCATAGGTCTATGGACCAGGGTGATCTCCTACTGTATAATAGGCCTATAGACCAGGGTGATCTCCTACTGTATAATAGGCCTATAGGCCAGGGTGATCTCCTACTGTATTATAGGTCTATAGACCGGGGTGATCTCCTACTGTATCGTAGGTCTATAGGCCAGGGTGATCTACTACTGCATCATAGTTCTATAGACCAGGTTGATATACTACTGTATCATAGGTCTATAGACCAGGGTGATCTCCTACTGCATCATAGGTCTATAGACCAGAGTGATCTCCTACTGTATAATAGGCCTATAGACCAGGGAGATATCCTACTGTATCATAGGTCTATAGACCAGGGTGATCTCCTACTGTATCATAGATCTATAGACCAGGGTGGTCTCCTACTGTATCATAGGTCTATAGACCAGGGTGATCTCCTACTGTATCATAGGTCTATAGACCAGGATGATCTCCTACTGTATAATAGGCCTATAGAGCAGGGTGATCTCTTACTGCATCATAGGTCTATAGACCAGAGTGATCTCCTACTGTATCATAGGTCTATAGACCAGGGTGATCTCCTACTGTATCATAGGTCTATAGACCAGGGTGATCTCCTACTGTATCATAGGTCTATAGACCAGAGTGATCTCCTACTGTATAATAGGCCAATAGACCAGGGTGATCTCCTACTGTATCATAGGTCTATAGACCAGGGTGATCTCCTACTGTATTATAGGTCTATAGACCGGGGTGATCTCCTACTGTATCATAGGTCTATAGGCCAGGGTGATCTACTACTGCATCATAGGTCTATAGACCAGGGTGATCTACTACTGTATCATAGGTCTATAGACCAGGGTGATCTCCTACTGCATCATAGGTCTATAGACCAGAGTGATCTCCTACTGTATAATAGGCCTATAGACCAGGGTGATCTCCTACTGTATCATAGGTCTATAGACCAGGGTGATCTCCTACTGTATCATAGGCCTATGGACCAGGGTGATCTCCTACTGTATCATAGGTCTATGGACCAGGGTGATCTCCTGCTCTATCATAGGTCTATAGACCAGGGTGATCTCCTACTGTATCATAGGTCTATAGACCAGGGTGATCTCCTACTGTATCATAGGCCTATAGACCAGGGTGATCTCCTACTGTATCATAGGTCTATAGACCAGGGTGATCTCCTACTGTATTATAGGTCTATCGACCGGGGTGATCTCCTACTGTATCATAGGTATATAGGCCAGGGTGATCTCCTACTATATCATAGGTCTATAGACCAAGGTGATCTCCTACTGTATCATAGGCCTATAGGCCAGGGTGATCTACTACTGCATCATAGTTCTATAGACCAGGTTGATATACTACTGTATCATAGGTCTATAGACCAAGGTGATCTCCTACTGCATCATAGGTCTATAGACCAGGGTGATCTCCTACTGTATCATAGGTCTATAGACCAGAGTTATCTCCTACTGTATAATAGGCCAATAGACCAGGGTGATCTCCTACTGTATCATAGGTCTATGGACCAGGGTGATCTCCTACTGTATAATAGGCCTATAGACCAGGGTGATCTCCTACTGTATAATAGGCCTATAGGCCAGGGTGATCTCCTACTGTATTATAGGTCTATAGACCGGGGTGATCTCCTACTGTATCGTAGGTCTATAGGCCAGGGTGATCTACTACTGCATCATAGTTCTATAGACCAGGTTGATATACTACTGTATCATAGGTCTATAGACCAGGGTGATCTCCTACTGCATCATAGGTCTATAGACCAGAGTGATCTCCTACTGTATAATAGGCCTATAGACCAGGGAGATATCCTACTGTATCATAGGTCTATAGACCAGGGTGATCTCCTACTGTATCATAGGCCTATGGACCAGGGTGATCTCCTACTGTATCATAGGTCTATGGACCAGGGTGATCTCCTGCTCTATCATAGGTCTATAGACCAGGGTGATCTCCTACTGTATCATAGATCTATAGACCAGGGTGGTCTCCTACTGTATCATAGGTCTATAGACCAGGGTGATCTCCTACTGTATCATAGGTCTATAGACCAGGATGATCTCCTACTGTATAATAGGCCTATAGAGCAGGGTGATCTCTTACTGCATCATAGGTCTATAGACCAGAGTGATCTCCTACTGTATCATAGGTCTATAGACCAGGGTGATCTCCTACTGTATCATAGGTCTATAGACCAGGGTGATCTCCTACTGTATCATAGGTCTATAGACCAGAGTGATCTCCTACTGTATAATAGGCCAATAGACCAGGGTGATCTCCTACTGTATCATAGGTCTATAGACCAGGGTGATCTCCTACTGTATTATAGGTCTATAGACCGGGGTGATCTCCTACTGTATCATAGGTCTATAGGCCAGGGTGATCTACTACTGCATCATAGGTCTATAGACCAGGGTGATCTACTACTGTATCATAGGTCTATAGACCAGGGTGATCTCCTACTGCATCATAGGTCTATAGACCAGAGTGATCTCCTACTGTATAATAGGCCTATAGACCAGGGTGATCTCCTACTGTATCATAGGTCTATAGACCAGGGTGATCTCCTACTGTATCATAGGCCTATGGACCAGGGTGATCTCCTACTGTATCATAGGTCTATGGACCAGGGTGATCTCCTGCTCTATCATAGGTCTATAGACCAGGGTGATCTCCTACTGTATCATAGGTCTATAGACCAGGGTGATCTCCTACTGTATCATAGGCCTATAGACCAGGGTGATCTCCTACTGTATCATAGGTCTATAGACCAGGGTGATCTCCTACTGTATTATAGGTCTATCGACCGGGGTGATCTCCTACTGTATCATAGGTATATAGGCCAGGGTGATCTCCTACTATATCATAGGTCTATAGACCAAGGTGATCTCCTACTGTATCATAGGCCTATAGACCAGGGTGATCTCCTACTGTATCATAGGTCTATAGACCAGGGTGATCTCCTACTGTATTATAGGTCTATAGACCAGGGTGATCTCCTACTGTATCATAGGTATATAGGCCAGGGTGATCTCCTACTATATCATAGGTCTATAGACCAAGGTGATCTCCTACTGTATCATAGGTCTATAGAACAGGGTGATCTACTACTGCATCATAGGTCTATGGAACAGGGTGATCTCCTACTGTATCATAGGTCTATAGACCAGGGTGATCTCCTACTGTATCATAGGTCTATAGACCAGGGTTATCTCCTACTGTATTATAGGTCTATAGACCAGGGTGATCTCCTACTGTATAATAGGCCTATAGACTAGGGTGATCTCATATTGTATAATAGGCCTATAGACCAGGGTGATCTCCTACTGTATTATAGGTCTATAGACCAGAGTGATCTCCTACTGTTTAATAGGCCAATAGACCAGGGTGATCTCCTACTGTATCATAGGTCTATAGACCAAGGTGATCTCCTACTGTATCATAGGTCTATAGACCAGGGTGATCTCCTACTGCATCATAGGTATATAGACCAGGGTGATATACAACTGCATCATAGGACTATAGACCAGGGTGATCTACTACTGTATAATAGGTCTATAGACCAGGGTGATCTACTACTGTATCATAGGTCTATAGACCAGGGTGATCTCCTACTGCATCATAGGTCTATAGACAAGGGTGATCTCCTACTGTATCATAGGTCTATTGACCAGGGTGATCTCCTACTGTATCATAGGTCTATAGACCAGAGTGATCTTCTACTGTATAATAGGCCTATAGACCAGGGTGATCTCCTACTGTATCATAGGTCTATAGACCAGGATGATCTCCTACTGTATAATAGGCCTATAGAGCAGGGTGATCTCTTACTGCATCATAGGTCTATAGACCAGAGTGATCTCCTACTGTATCATAGGTCTATAGACCAGGGTGATCTCCTACTGTATCATAAGTCTATAGACCAAGGTGATCTCCTACCGTATCATAGGTCTATAGAACAGGGTGATCTACTACTGCATCATAGGTCTATGGACCAGGGTGATCTCCTACTGTATCATAGGTCTATAGACCAGGTTGATCTCCTACTGTATCATAGGTCTATAGACCAGGGTGATCTCCTACTGTATCATAGGTCTATAGACCAGAGTGATCTCCTACTGTATAATAGGCCAATAGACCAGGGTGATCTCCTACTGTATCATAGGTCTATGGACCAGGGTGATCTCCTACTGTATAATAGGCCTATAGACCAGGGTGATCTCCTACTGTATAATAGGCCTATAGACCAGGGTGATCTCCTACTGTATTATAGGTCTATAGACCGGGGTGATCTCCTACTGTATCATAGGTCTATAGGCCAGGGTGATCTCCTACTGTATAATAGGCCTATAGACCAGGGAGATCTCCTACTGTATCATAGGTCTATAGACCAGGGTGATCTCCTACTGTATCATAGGCCTATGGACCAGGGTGATCTCCTACTGTATCATAGGTCTATGGACCAGGGTGATCTCCTGCTCTATCATAGGTCTATAGACCAGGGTGATCTCCTACTGTATCATAGATCTATAGACCAGGGTGGTCTCCTACTGTATCATAGGTCTATAGACCAGGGTGATCTCCTACTGTATCATAGGTCTATAGACCAGGATGATCTCCTACTGTATAATAGGCCTATAGAGCAGGGTGATCTCTTACTGCATCATAGGTCTATAGACCAGAGTGATCTCCTACTGTATCATAGGTCTATAGACCAGGGTGATCTCCTACTGTATCATAGGTCTATAGACCAGGGTGATCTCCTACTGTATCATAGGTCTATAGACCAGAGTGATCTCCTACTGTATAATAGGCCAATAGACCAGGGTGATCTCCTACTGTATCATAGGTCTATAGACCAGGGTGATCTCCTACTGTATCATAGGCCTATAGACCAGGGTGATCTCCTACTGCATCATAGGTCTATAGACCAGAGTGATCTCCTACTGTATCATAGGTCTATAGACCAGGGTGATCTCCTACTGTATCATAGGTCTATAGACCAGAGTGATCTCCTACTGTATAATAGGCCAATAGACCAGGGTGATCTCCTACTGTATCATAGGTCTATGGACCAGGGTGATATCCTACTGTATAATAGGCCTATAGACCAGGGTGATATCCTACTGTATAATAGGCCTATAGACCAGGGTGATCTCCTACTGTATTATAGGTCTATAGACCGGGGTGATCTCCTACTGTATCATAGGTCTATAGGCCAGGGTGATCTACTACTGCATCATAGGTCTATAGACCAGGGTGATCTACTACTGTATCATAGGTCTATAGACCAGGGTGATCTCCTACTGCATCATAGGTCTATAGACCAGAGTGATCTCCTACTGTATAATAGGCCTATAGACCAGGGTGATCTCCTACTGTATCATAGGTCTATAGACCAGGGTGATCTCCTACTGTATCATAGGCCTATGGACCAGGGTGATCTCCTACTGTATCATAGGTCTATGGACCAGGGTGATCTCCTGCTCTATCATAGGTCTATAGACCAGGGTGATCTCCTACTGTATCATAGGTCTATAGACCAGGGTGATCTCCTACTGTATCATAGGCCTATAGACCAGGGTGATCTCCTACTGTATCATAGGTCTATAGACCAGGGTGATCTCCTACTGTATTATAGGTCTATAGACCGGGGTGATCTCCTACTGTATCATAGGTATATAGGCCAGGGTGATCTCCTACTATATCATAGGTCTATAGACCAAGGTGATCTCCTACTGTATCATAGGCCTATAGACCAGGGTGATCTCCTACTGTATCATAGGTCTATAGACCAGGGTGATCTTCTACTGTATTATAGGTCTATAGACCAGGGTGATCTCCTACTGTATCATAGGTCTATAGACCAGGGTGATCTCCTACTGTATTATAGGTCTATAGACCAGAGTGATCTCCTACTGTTTAATAGGCCAATAGACCAGGGTGATCTCCTACTGTATCATAGGTCTATAGACCAAGGTGATCTCCTACTGTATCATAGGTCTATAGACCAGGGTGATCTCCTACTGCATCATAGGTATATAGACCAGGGTGATATACAACTGCATCATAGGACTATAGACCAGGGTGATCTACTACTGTATAATAGGTCTATAGACCAGGGTGATCTACTACTGTATCATAGGTCTATAGACCAGGGTGATCTCTTACTGCATCATAGGTCTATAGACAAGGGTGATCTCCTACTGTATCATAGGTCTATAGAACAGGGTGATCTACTACTGCATCATAGGTCTATGGACCAGGGTGATCTCCTACTGTATCATAGGTCTATAGACCAGGTTGATCTCCTACTGTATCATAGGTCTATAGACCAGGGTGATCTCCTACTGTATCATAGGTCTATAGACCAGAGTGATCTCCTACTGTATAATAGGCCAATAGACCAGGGTGATCTCCTACTGTATCATAGGTCTATGGACCAGGGTGATCTCCTACTGTATAATAGGCCTATAGACCAGGGTGATCTCCTACTGTATAATAGGCCTATAGACCAGGGTGATCTCCTACTGTATTATAGGTCTATAGACCGGGGTGATCTCCTACTGTATCATAGGTCTATAGGCCAGGGTGATCTCCTACTGTATCATAGGTCTATAGACCAAGGTGATCTCCTACTGTATCATAGGTCTATAGAACAGGGTGATCTGCTACTGCATCATAGGTCTATGGACCAGGGTGATCTCCTACTGTATCATAGGTCTATAGAACAGGGTGATCTGCTACTGCATCATAGGTCTATGGACCAGGGTGATCTCCTACTGTATAATAGGTCTATAGACCAGGGTGATCTCCTACTGTATCATAGGTCTATAGACCAGGGTTATCTCCTACTGTATCATAGGTCTATAGACCAGGGTGATCTCCTACTGTATCATAGGTCTATAGACCAGAGTGATCTCCTACTGTATAATAGGCCAATAGACCAGGGTGATCTCCTACTGTATCATAGGTCTATGGACCAGGGTGATCTCCTACTGTATAATAGGCCTATAGACCAGGGTGATCTCCTACTGTATAATAGGTCTATGGACCAGGGTGATCTCCTACTGTATAATAGGCCAATAGACCAGGGTGATCTCCTACTGTATCATAGGTCTATAGGCCAGGGTGATCTCCTACTGTATCATAGGTCTATAGACCAAGGTGATCTCCTACTGAATCATAGGTCTATAGAACAGGGTGATCTGCTACTGCATCATAGGTCTATGGACCAGGGTGATCTCCTACTGTATCATAGGTCTATAGAACAGGGTGATCTGCTACTGCATCATAGGTCTATGGACTAGGGTGATATCCTACTGTATCATAGGTCTATAGACCAGGGTGATCTCCTACTGTATCATAGGTCTATAGACCAGGGTTATCTCCTACTGTATCATAGGTCTATAGACCAGGGTGATCTCCTACTGTATCATAGGTCTATAGACCAGAGTGATCTCCTACTGTATAATAGGCCAATAGACCAGGGTGATCTCCTACTGTATCATAGGTCTATGGACCAGGGTGATCTCCTACTGTATAATAGGCCTATAGACCAGGGTGATCTCCTACTGTATAATAGGTCTATGGACCAGGGTGATCTCCTACTGTATAATAGGCCAATAGACCAGGGTGATCTCCTACTGTATCATAGGTCTATGGACCAGGGTGATCTCCTACTGTATAATAGGCCTATAGACTAGGGTGATCTCCTACTGTATAATAGGCCTATAGACCAGGGTGATATCCTACTGTATTTTAGGTCTATAGACCAGAGTGATCTCCTACTGTTTAATAGGCCAATAGACCAGGGTGATCTCCTACTGTATCATAGGTCTATAGACCAGGGTGATCTCCTACTGTATCATAGGTCTATAGACCAAGGTGATCTTCTACTGTATCATAGGTCTATAGACCAGGGTGATCTCCTACTGCATCATAGGTATATAGACCAGGGTGATATACAACTGCATCATAGGACTATAGACCAGGGTGATCTACTACTGTATCATAGGTCTATAGACCAGGGTGATCTACTACTGTATCATAGGTCTATAGACCAGGGTGATCTCCTACTGCATCATAGGTCTATAGACAAGGGTGATCTCCTACTGTATCATAGGTCTATTGACCAGGGTGATCTCCTACTGTATCATAAGTCTATTGACCAGGGTGATCTCCTACTGTATCATAGGTCTATAGAACAGGGTGATATACTTCTGCATCATAGGTCTATGGACCAGGGTGATCTCCTACTGTATCATAGGTCTATAGACCAGGGTGATCTCCTACTGTATCATAGGTCTATAGACCAGGGTGATCTCCTACTGTATCATAGGTCTATAGACCAAGGTGATCTTCTACTGTATCATAGGTCTATAGACCAGGGTGATCTCCTACTGCATCATAGGTATATAGACCAGGGTGATATACAACTGCATCATAGGACTATAGACCAGGGTGATCTACTACTGTATCATAGGTCTATAGACCAGGGTGATCTACTACTGTATCATAGGTCTATAGACCAGGGTGATCTCCTACTGCATCATAGGTCTATAGACAAGGGTGATCTCCTACTGTATCATAGGTCTATTGACCAGGGTGATCTCCTACTGTATCATAAGTCTATTGACCAGGGTGATCTCCTACTGTATCATAGGTCTATAGAACAGGGTGATATACTTCTGCATCATAGGTCTATGGACCAGGGTGATCTCCTACTGTATCATAGGTCTATAGACCAGGGTGATCTCCTACTGTATCATAGGTCTATAGACCAGTGTGATCTCCTACTGTATCATAGGTCTATAGACCAGGGTGATCTCCTACTGTATCATATGTCTATAGACCAGGGTGATCTCCTACTCTATCATAGGTTTATAGGCCAGCGTGATCTCCTACTGTATCATAGGTCTATAGACCAAGGTGATCTCCTACTGTATCATAGGTCTATAGAACAGGGTGATCTACTACTGTATCATAGGTCTATAGACCAGGGTGATCTCCTACTGTATCATAGGTCTATGGACCAGGGTGATCTCCTGCTCTATCATAGGTCTATAGACCAGGGTGATCTCCTACTGTATCATAGGTCTATAGACCAGGGTGATCTCCTACTGTATCATATATCTATAGACCAGGGTGATCTCCTACTGTATCATAGGTTTATAGGCCAGGGTGATCTCATACTGTATCATAGGTCTATAGACCAGGGTGATCTCCTACTGTATCATAGGTCTATAGACCAGGGTGATCTCCTAGTGTATCATAGGTCTATAGACCAAGGTGGTCTCCTACTGTATCATAGGTCTATAGACCAAGGTGATCTCCTACTGCATCATAGGTATATAGACCAGAGTGATCTCCTACTGTATCATAGGTCTATAGACCAGGGTGATCTCCTACTGTATCATAGGTCTATAGACCAGGGGGATCTCCTACTGTATAACAGGTCTATAGACCAGGGTGATCTCCTACTGTATCATAGGTCTATAGGCCAGGGTGATCTCCTACTGTAACATAGGTCTATAGACCAAGGTGATCTCCTACTGTATCATAGGTCTATAGACCAGGGTGATCTACTACTGCATCATAGGTCTATAGACCAGGGTGATCTACTACTGTATCATAGGTCTATAGACCAGGGTTATCTCCTACTGTATCATAGGCCTATGGACCAGGGTGATCTTCTACTGTGTCATAGGTCTATGGACCAGGGTGATCTCCTACTGTATCATAGGTCTATAGACCAGGGTGATCTGCTAGTGTAGCATAGGTCTATAGACCAGGGTGATCTCCTACTGTATCATATGTCTCTAGACCAGGGTGATCTCCTACTGTATCATAGGTCTATAGACCAGGGTGATCTCCTAAAGTATCATAGGTCTATAGACCAGGGTGATCTCCTACTGTATCATATGTCTCTAGACCAGGGTGATCTCCTACTGTATCATAGGTCTATAGACCAGGGTGATCTCCTACAGTATCATAGGCCTATGGACCAGGGTGGTCTCCTACTGTATCATAGGCCTATAGAACAGGGTGATCTCCTACTGCATTATAGGTCTATAGACCAGAGTGATCTCCTACTGTATCATAGGTCTATAGACCAGAGTGATATCCTACTGCATCATAGGTCTATAGACCAGGGTGATCTACTACTGCATCATAGGTCTATAGACCAGGGTGATCTCCTACTGTATCATAGGTCTATAGACCAAGGCGATCTTCTACTGTATCATAGGTCTATAGACCAGGGTGATATCCTACTGCATCATAGGTCTATAGACCAGGGTGATCTACTACTGCATCATAGGTCTATAGACCAGGGTGATCTACTACTGTATCATAGGTCTATAGACCAGGGTGATCTCCTACTGCATCATAGGTCTATAGACCAGAGTGATATCCTACTGTATAATAGGCCTATAGACCAGGGTGATCTCCTACTGTATCATAGGTCTATAGACCAGGGTGATCTCCTACTGTATCATAGGCCTATGGACCAGGGTGATCTCCTGCTCTATCATAGGTCTATAGACCAGGGTGATCTCCTACTGTATCATAGATCTATAGACCAGGGTGGTCTCCTACTGTATCATAGGCCTATAGACCAGGGTGATCTCCTACTGCATCATAGGTCTATAGACCAGAGTGATCTCCTACTGTATCATAGGTCTATAGACCAGGGTGATCTCCTACTGTATCATAGGTCTATAGACCAGGGTGATCTCCTACTGTATCATAGGTCTATAGACCAGAGTGATCTCCTACTGTATAATAGGCCAATAGACCAGGGTGATCTCCTACTGTATCATAGGTCTATGGACCAGGGTGATCTGCTACTGTATAATAGGCCTATAGACCAGGGTGATCTCCTACTGTATAATAGGCCTATAGACAGGGTGATCTACTGTATTATAGGTCTATAGACCGGGGTGATCTCCTACTGTATCATAGGTCTATAGGCCAGGGTGATCTACTACTGCATCATAGGTCTATATACCAGGGTGATCTACTACTGTATCATAGGTCTATAGACCAGGGTGATCTCCTACTGCATCATAGGTCTATAGACCAGAGTGATCTCCTACTGTATAATAGGCCTATAGACCAGGGAGATCTCCTACTGTATCATAGGTCTATAGACCAGGGTGATCTCCTACTGTATCATAGGCCTATGGACCAGGGTGATCTCCTACTGTATCATAGGTCTATGGACCAGGGTGATCTCCTGCTCTATCATAGGTCTATAGACCAGGGTGATCTCCTACTGTATCATACGTCTGTAGACCAGGGTGATCTCCTACTGTATCATAGGTCTATAGACCAGAGTGATCTCCTACTGTATAATAGGCCAATAGACCAGGGTGATCTCCTACTGTATCATAGGTCTATGGACCAGGGTGATCTCCTGCAGTATAATAGGTATATAGACCAGAGTGATCTCCTACTGTATAATAGGCCAATAGACCAGGGTGATCTCCTACTGTATCATAGGTCTATAGACCAGGGTGATCTCCTACTGTATCATAGGCCTATGGACCAGGGTGATCTCCTACTGTATCATAGGTCTATGGACCAGGGTGATCTCCTGCTCTATCATAGGTCTATAGACCAGGGTGATCTCCTACTGTATCATAGATCTATAGACCAGGGTGGTCTCCTACTGTATCATAGGTCTATAGACCAAGGTGATCTCCTACTGTATCATAGGTCTATAGACCAGGGTGATCTCCTACTGTATCATAGGTCTATAGACCAGAGTGATCTCCTACTGTATAATAGGCCAATAGACCAGGGTGATCTCCTACTGTATCATAGGTCTATGGACCAGGGTGATATCCTACTGTATAATAGGCCTATAGACCAGGGTGATCTCCTACTGTATAATAGGCCTATAGACCAGGGTGATCTCCTACTGTATTATAGGTCTATAGACCGGGGTGATCTCCTACTGTATCATAGGTCTATAGGCCAGGGTGATCTACTACTGCATCATAGGTCTATAGACCAGGGTGATCTACTACTGTATCATAGGTCTATAGACCAGGGTGATCTCCTACTGCATCATAGGTCTATAGACCAGAGTGATCTTCTACTGTATAATAGGCCTATAGACCAGGGTGATCTCCTACTGTATCATAGGTCTATAGACCAGGGTGATCTCCTACTGTATCATAGGCCTATGGACCAGGGTGATCTCCTACTGTATCATAGGTCTATGGAACAGGGTGATCTCCTGCTCTATCATAGGTCGATAGACCAGGGTGATCTCCTACTGTATCATAGGTCTATAGACCAGGGTGATTTCCTACTGTATCATAGGCCTATAGACCAGGGTGATCTCCTACTGTATAATAGGCCTATAGACCAGGGTGATCTCCTACTGTATTATAGGTCTATAGACCAGAGTGATCTCCTACTGTATCATAGGTCTATAGACCAGGGTGATCTCCTACTGTATCATAGGTCTATAGACCAGGGTGATCTCCTACTGTATCATAGGTCTATAGAACAAGGCAATCTCCTACTGTATCATAGGTCTACAGACCAGGGTGATATCCTACTGCATCATAGGTCTATAGACCAGGGTGATCTACTACTGCATCATAGGTCTATAGACCAGGGTGATCTCCTACTGTATCATAGGTCTATAGACCAAGGCGATCTTCTACTGTATCATAGGTCTATAGACCAGGGTGATATCCTACTGCATCATAGGTCTATAGACCAGGGTGATCTACTACTGCATCATAGGTCTATAGACCAGGGTGATCTACTACTGTATCATAGGTCTATAGACCAGGGTGATCTCCTACTGCATCATAGGTCTATAGACCAGAGTGATCTCCTACTGTATAATAGGCCTATAGACCAGGGTGATCTCCTACTGTATCATAGGTCTATAGACCAGGGTGATCTCCTACTGTATCATAGATCTATAGACCAGGGTGGTCTCCTACTGTATCATAGGCCTATAGACCAGGGTGATCTCCTACTGCATCATAGGTCTATAGACCAGAGTGATCTCCTACTGTATCATAGGTCTATAGACCAGGGTGATCTCCTACTGTATCATAGGTCTATAGACCAGGGTGATCTCCTACTGTATCATAGGTCTATAGACCAGAGTGATCTCCTACTGTATAATAGGCCAATAGACCAGGGTGATCTCCTACTGTATCATAGGTCTATGGACCAGGGTGATCTCCTACTGTATAATAGGCCTATAGACCAGGGTGATCTTCTACTGTATAATAGGCCTATAGACAGGGTGATCTCCTACTGTATTATAGGTCTATAGACCGGGGTGATCTCCTACTGTATCATAGGTCTATAGGCCAGGGTGATCTCCTACTGTATTATAGGTCTATAGACCGGGGTGATCTCCTACTGTATCATAGGTCTATAGGCCAGGGTGGTCTACTACTGCATCATAGGTCTATAGACCAGGGTGATCTCCTACTGTATCATAGGTCTATAGACCAGGGTGATCTCCTACTGTATCATAGGCCTATGGACTAGGGTGATCTCCTACTGTATAATAGGCCAATAGACCAGGGTGATCTCCTACTGTATCATAGGTCTATGGACCAGGGTGATCTCCTACTGTATAATAGGCCTATAGACCAGGGTGATCTCCTACTGTATAATAGGCCTATAGACCAGGGTGATCTCCTACTGTATTATAGGTCTATAGACCGGGGTGATCTCCTACTGTATCATAGGTCTATAGGCCAGGGTGGTCTACTACTGCATCATAGGTCTATAGACCAGGGTGATCTACTACTGTATCATAGGTCTATAGACCAGGGTGATCTCCTACTGCATCATAGGTCTATAGACCAGAGTGATCTCCTACTGTATAATAGGTCTATGGACCAGGGTGATCTCCTACTGTATCATAGGTTTATAGACCAGGGTGATCTCCTACTGTATCATAGGTCTATAGACCAGGGTGATCTCCTACTGTATAATAGGCCAATAGACCAGGGTGATCTCCTACTGTATCATAGGTCTATGGACCAGGGTGATCTCCTACTGTATAATAGGCATATAGACCAGGGTTATCTCCTACTGTATTATAGGTCTATAGACCGGGGTGATCTCCTACTGTATCATAGGTCTATAGGTAGGTCAGGGTGATCTCCTACTGTATAATACGGCCTATAGACCAGGGTTATCTCCTACTGTATCATAGGTCTATAGACCAGGGTGATCTCCTACTGCATCATAGGTGTATAGACCAGAGTGATCTCTTACTGTTTAATAGGCCTTTAGACCAGGGTGATCTCCAACTGTATCATAGGTCTATAGACCAGGGTGATCTCCTACTGTATCATAGGCCTATGGACTAGGGTGAGCTCCTACTGTATCATAGGTCTATGGATCAGGGTGATCTCCTACTCTATCATAGGTCTATAGACCAGGGTGCTCTCCTACTGTATCATAGATCTATAGACCAGGGTGATCTCCTACTGTATCATAGGTCTATAGACCAGAGTGATCTCCTACTGTATAATAGGCCAATAGACCAGGGTGATCTCCTACTGTATCATAGGTCTATGGACCAGGGTGATCTCCTACTGTATAATAGGCCTATAGACCAGGGTGATCTCCTACTGTATAATAGGCCTATAGACCAGGGTGATCTCCTACTGTATTATAGGTCTATAGACCGGGGTGATCTCCTACTGTATCTTAGGTCTATAGGTAGGTCAGGGTGATCTCCTACTGTATCATAGGTCTATAGACCAGGGTGATCTCCTACTGTATCATAGGTCTATAAACCAGGGTTATCTCCTACTGTATCATAGGTCTATAGACCAGGGTGATCTCCTACTGTATCATAGGTCTATAGACCAGGGTGATCTCCTACTGTATCATAGGTCTATAGACCAGAGTGATCTCCTACTGTATAATAGGCCAATAGACCAGGGTGATCTCCTACTGTATCATAGGTCTATGGACCAGGGTGATCTCCTACTGTATAATAGGCCTATAGACCAGGGTGATCTCCTACTGTATAATAGGCCTATAGACCAGGGTGATCTCCTACTGTATTATAGGTCTCTAGACCAGAGTGATCTCCTACTGTATAATAGGCCAATAGACCAGGGTGATCTCCGACTTTATCATAGGTCTATAGACCAGGGTGATCTCCTACTGTATCATAGGTCTATAGACCAAGGTGATCTCCTACTGTATCATAGGTCTATAGACCAGGGTGATCTCCTACTGCATCATAGGTATATAGACCAGGGTGATATACAACTGCATCATAGGACTATAGACCAGGGTGATCTACTGCTGTATCATAGGTCTATAGACCAGGGTGATCTACTACTGTATCATAGGTCTATAGACCAGGGTGATCTCCTACTGCATCATAGGTCTATAGACCAGGGTGATCTCCTACTGCATCATAGATCTATAGACCAGGGTTATCTCCTACTGTATCATAGGTCTATAGACCAGGGTGATCTCCTACTGTATCATAGGTCTATAGACCAGGGTGATCTCCTACTGTATCATAGGCCTATAGACCAGGGTGATCTCCTACTGCATCATAGGTCTATAGACCAGAGTGATCTCCTACTGTATCATAGGTCTATGGACCAGGGTGATCTCCTACTGTATCATAGGTCTATAGACCAGGGTGATCTCCTACTGTATCATAGGTCTATAGACCAGAGTGATCTCCTACTGTATAATAGGCCAATAGACCAGGGTGATCTCCTACTGTATCATAGGTCTAAGGACCAGGGTGATCTCCTACTGTATAATAGGCCTATAGACCTGGGTGATATCCTACTGTATAATAGGCCTATAGACCAGGGTGATCTCCTACTGTATCATAGGTCTATAGACCAGGGTGATCTCCTACTGTATCATAGGTCTATAGACCAGGGTGATCTCCTACTGTATCATAGGTCTATAGACCAGGGTGATCTCCTACTGTATCATAGGTCTATAGACCAGGGTGATCTCCTACTGTATCATATGTCTATAGACTAGAGTGAACTCCTACTGTATCATAGGTTTATAGGCCAGGGTGATCTCCGACTGTATCATAAGTCTATAGAACAGGGTGATCTACTACTGCATCATAGGTCTATAGACCAGGGTGATCTACTACTGCATCATAGGTCTATAGAAGAGGGTGATCTACTACTGTATCATAGGTCTATAGACCAGGGTGATCTCCTACTGCATTTTAGGTCTATAGACCAGGGTGATCTCCTACTGTATCATAGGTCTATAGACCAGGGTGATCTCCTACTGTATAATAGGCCTATAGACCAGGGTGATCTCCTACTGTATCATAGGTCTATGGACCAGGGTGATCTCCTACTGTATCATAGGTCTATAGACCAGGGTGATCTACTACTGCATCATAGGTCTATAGAACAGGGTGATCTACTACTGCATCATAGGTCTATGGACCAGAGTGATCTCCTACTGCATCATAGGTTTATATACCAGGGTGATCTCCTACTGCATCATAGGTCTATAGACCAGGGTGATCTACTACTGTATCATAGGTCTATAGACCAGGGTGATCTACTACTGCATCATAGGTCTATAGAAGAGGGTGATCTACTACTGTATCATAGGTCTATAGACCAGGGTGATCTCCTACTGTATCATAGGTCTATAGACCAGGGTTATCTCCTACTGTATCATAGGTCTATAGACCAGGGTGATCTCCTACTGCATCATAGGTCTATAGACCAGAGTGATCTCCTACTGCATCATAGGTCTATAGACCAGAGTGATCTCCTACTGTTTAATAGGCCTATAGACCAGTGTGATCTCCTACTGTATCATAGGTCTATAGACCAGGGTGATCTCCTACTGTATCATAGGTCTATAGACCAGGGTGATCTCTTACTGAATCATAGGTCTATAGACAAGAGTGATCTCCTACTGTTTAATATGCCTATAGAACAGGGTGATATCCTACTGTATCATAGGTCTATGGACTAGGGTGATCTGCTACTGTATCATAGGTCTATAGACCAGGGTGATCTCCTACTGTATCATAGGTTTATAGGCCAGGGTGATCTCTGACTGTATCATAAGTCTATAGACCAGGGTGATCTCCTTCTGCATCATAGGTCTATAGACCAGGGTGATCTCCTACTGCATCATAGGTCTATAGACCAGGGTGATCTCCTACTGTATCATAGGTCTATAGACCAGGGTGATCTCATACTGTATCATAGGTCTATAGACCAGGGTGATCTCCTACTGTATCATAGGTCTATAGACCAGGGTGATCTCCTACTGTATCATAGGTCTATAGACCAGAGTGATCTCCTATTTTATAATAGGCCTATAGACCAGGGTGATCTCCTACTGTATCATAGGTCTATGGACCAGGGTGATCTCCTACTGTATAATAGGTCTATAGACCAGGGTTATCTACTACTGCATCATAGGTCTATATACCAGGGTGATCTCCTACTGCATCATAGGTCTATAGACCAGGGTGATCTACTACTGTATCATAGGTCTATAGACCAGGGTGATCTACTACTGCATCATAGGTCTATAGAAGAGGGTGATCTCCTACTGTATCATAGGTCTATAGACCAGGGTGAACTCCTACTGTATCATAGGTCTATAGACCAGGGTGATCTCCTACTGCATCATAGGTATATAGACCAGAGTGATCTCTTACTGTTTAATAGGCCTATAGACCAGGGTGATCTCCTACTGCATCATAGGTCTATAGACCAGGGTGATCTACTACTGCATCATAGGTCTATAGAAGAGGGTGATCTCCTACTGTATCATAGGTCTATAGACCAGGGTGATCTCCTACTGTATCATAGGTCTATAGACCAGGGTGATCTCCTACTGCATCATAGGTATATAGACCAGAGTGATCTCTTACTGTTTAATAGGCCTATAGACCAGGGTGATCTCCTACTGCATCATAGGTCTATAGACCAGGGTGATTTCCTACTGTATCATAGGTCTATAGACCAGGGTGATCTCCTACTGTATCATAGGTCTATAGACCAGGGTGATCTCCTACTGCATCATATGTATACAGACCAGAGTGATCTCCTACTGTTTAATAGGCCTATAGACCAGGGTGATCTCCTACTGTATCATAGGTCTATAGACCAGGGTGATCTCCTACTGTATCATAGGTCTATGGACTAGGGTGATCTCGTACTGTATCATAGGTCTATAGACCAGGGTGATCTCCTACTGTATCATAGGTTTATAGGCCAGGGTGATCTCCGACTGTATCATAAGTCTATAGACCAGGGTGATCTCCTACTGCATCATAGGTCTATAGACCAGGGTGATCTACTACTGCATCATAGGTCTATAGAAGAGGGTGATCTACTACTGTATCATAGGTCTATAGACCAGGGTGATCTCCTACTGCATTTTAGGTCTATAGACCAGGGTGATCTCCTACTGTATCATGGGTCTATAGACCAGGGTGATCTCCTACTGCATCATAGGTCTATAGACCAGGGTGATCTCCTACTGTATCATAGGTCTATAGAACAGGATGATCTCATATTTTATCATAGGTCTATAGACCAGGGTGATCTCCTACTGTATCATAGGTCTATAGACCAGGGTGATCTCCTACTGCATCATAGGTATATAGACCAGGGTGATATACAACTGCATCATAGGACTATAGACCAGGGTGATCTACTACTGTATCATAGGTCTATAGACCAGGGTGATCTACTACTGTATCATAGGTCTATAGACCAGGGTGATCTCCTACTGCATCATAGGTCTATAGACCAGGGTGATCTCCTACTGCATCATAGATCTATAGACCAGGGTGATCTCCTACTGTATCATAGGTCTATAGACCAGGGTGATCTCCTACTGTATCATAGGTCTATAGACCAGGGTGATCTCCTACTGTATCATAGGCCTATAGACCAGGGTGATCTCCTACTGCATCATAGGTCTATAGACCAGAGTGATCTCCTACTGTATCACAGGTCTATAGACCAGGGTGATCTCCTACTGTATCATAGGTCTATAGAACAGGATGATCTCATATTTTATCATAGGTCTATAGACCAGGGTGATCTCCTACTGTATCATAGGTCTATAGACCAGAGTGATCTCCTACTGTATAATAGTCCTATAGACCAGGGTGATCTCCTACTGTATCATAGGTCTATGGACCAGGGTGATCTCCTACTGTATAATAGGTCTATAGACCAGGGTTATCTACTACTGCATCATAGGACTATAGACCAGGGTGATCTACTACTGTATCATAGGTCTTTAGACCAGGGTGATCTACTACTGCATCATAGGTCTATAGAACAGGGTGATCTACTACTGCATCATAGGTCTATGGACCAGGGTGATCTCCTACTGCATCATAGGTCTATAGACCAGGGTGATCTACTACTGTATCATAGGTCTATAGACCAGGGTGATCTACTACTGCATCATAGGTCTATAGAAGAGGGTGATCTACTACTGTATCATAGGTCTATAGACCAGGGTGATCTCCTACAGTATCATAAGTCTATAGACCAGAGTGATTATCCTACTGTATAATAGGCATATAGACCAGGGTTATCTCCTACTGTATCATAGGTCTATAGACCAGGGTGATCTCCTACTGCATAATAGGTCTATAGACCAGAGTGATCTCCTACTGTTTAATAGGCCTATAGACCAGGGTGATCTCCTACTGTATCATAGGTCTATAGACCAGGGTGATCTCCTACTGTATCATAGGTCTATAGACCAGGGTGATCTCCTTCTGTATCATAGGTCTATAGACCAGGGTGATCTCCTACTGTATCATAGGTCTATAGACCAGGGTGATCTCCTACTGTATCATATGTCTATAGACTAGAGTGAACTCCTACTGTATCATAGGTTTATAGGCCAGGGTGATCTCCGACTGTATCATAAGTCTATAGAACAGGGTGATCTACTACTGTATCATAGGTCTATAGACCAGGGTGATCTCCTACTGTATCATAGGTCTATAGACCAGGGTGATCTCCTTCTGTATCATAGGTCTATAGACCAGGGTGATCTCCTACTGTATCATAGGTCTATAGACCAGGGTGATCTCCTACTGTATCATATGTCTATAGACTAGAGTGAACTCCTACTGTATCATAGGTTTATAGGCCAGGGTGATCTCCGACTGTATCATAAGTCTATAGAACAGGGTGATCTACTACTGAATCATAGGTCTATAGACCAGGGTGATCTACTACTGCATCATAGGTCTATAGAAGAGGGTGATCTACTACTGTATCATAGGTCTATAGACCAGGGTGATCTCCTACTGCATTTTAGGTCTATAGACCAGGGTGATCTCCTACTGTATCATAGGTCTATAGACCAGGGTGATCTCCTACTGTATAATAGGCCTATAGACCAGGGTGATCTCCTACTGTATCATAGGTCTATGGACCAGGGTGATCTCCTACTGTATCATAGGTCTATAGACCAGGGTGATCTACTACTGCATCATAGGTCTATAGAACAGGGTGATCTACTACTGCATCATAGGTCTATGGACCAGGGTGATCTCCTACTGCATCATAGGTTTATATACCAGGGTGATCTCCTACTGCATCATAGGTCTATAGACCAGGGTGATCTACTACTGTATCATAGGTCTATAGACCAGGGTGATCTACTACTGCATCATAGGTCTATAGAAGAGGGTGATCTACTACTGTATCATAGGTCTATAGACCAGGGTGATCTCCTACTGTATCATAGGTCTATAGACCAGGGTTATCTCCTACTGTATCATAGGTCTATAGACCAGGGTGATCTCCTACTGCATCATAGGTCTATAGACCAGAGTGATCTCCTACTGCATCATAGGTCTATAGACCAGAGTGATCTCCTACTGTTTAATAGGCCTATAGACCAGTGTGATCTCCTACTGTATCATAGGTCTATAGACCAGGGTGATCTCCTACTGTATCATAGGTCTATAGACCAGGGTGATCTCTTACTGCATCATAGGTCTATAGACAAGAGTGATCTCCTACTGTTTAATATGCCTATAGAACAGGGTGATATCCTACTATATCATAGGTCTATGGACTAGGGTGATCTGCTACTGTATCATAGGTCTATAGACCAGGGTGATCTCCTACTGTATCATAGGTTTATAGGCCAGGGTGATCTCCGACTGTATCATAAGTCTATAGACCAGGGTGATCTCCTTCTGCATCATAGGTCTATAGACCAGGGTGATCTCCTACTGCATCATAGGTCTATAGACCAGGGTGATCTCCTACTGTATCATAGGTCTATAGACCAGGGTGATCTCATACTGTATCATAGGTCTATAGACCAGGGTGATCTCCTACTGTATCATAGGTCTATAGACCAGGGTGATCTCCTACTGTATCATAGGTCTATAG
Organism: Oncorhynchus mykiss; assembly: GCF_057628025.1. Classification (NCBI taxonomy): domain Eukaryota; kingdom Metazoa; phylum Chordata; class Actinopteri; order Salmoniformes; family Salmonidae; genus Oncorhynchus; species Oncorhynchus mykiss. The sequence goes on along the minus strand of NC_143034.1, from coordinate 79,528,839 downwards.
ACCAGAGTGATCTCCTATTTTATAATAGGCCTATAGACCAGGGTGATCTCCTACTGTATCATAGGTCTATGGACCAGGGTGATCTCCTACTGTATAATAGGTCTATAGACCAGGGTTATCTACTACTGCATCATAGGTCTATATACCAGGGTGATCTCCTACTGCATCATAGGTCTATAGACCAGGGTGATCTACTACTGTATCATAGGTCTATAGACCAGGGTGATCTACTACTGCATCATAGGTCTATAGAAGAGGGTGATCTCCTACTGTATCATAGGTCTATAGACCAGGGTGATCTCCTACTGTATCATAGGTCTATAGACCAGGGTGATCTCCTACTGCATCATAGGTATATAGACCAGAGTGATCTCTTACTGTTTAATAGGCCTATAGACCAGGTTGATCTCCTACTGCATCATAGGTCTATAGACCAGGGTGATCTACTACTGCATCATAGGTCTATAGAAGAGGGTGATCTCCTACTGTATCATAGGTCTATAGACCAGGGTGATCTCCTACTGTATCATAGGTCTATAGACCAGGGTGATCTCCTACTGCATCATAGGTATATAGACCAGAGTGATCTCTTACTGTTTAATAGGCCTATAGACCAGGGTGATCTCCTACTGCATCATAGGTCTATAGACCAGGGTGATCTCCTACTGTATCATAGGTCTATAGACCAGGGTGATCTCCTACTGCATCATATGTATACAGACCAGAGTGATCTCCTACTGTTTAATAGGCCTATAGACCAGGGTGATCTCCTACTGTATCATAGGTCTATAGACCAGGGTGATCTCCTACTGTATCATAGGTCTATGGACTAGGGTGATCTCGTACTGTATCATAGGTCTATAGACCAGGGTGATCTCCTACTGTATCATAGGTTTATAGGCCAGGGTTATCTCCGACTGTATCATAAGTCTATAGACCAGGGTGATCTCCTACTGCATCATAGGTCTATAGACCAGGGTGATCTACTACTGCATCATAGGTCTATAGAAGAGGGTGATCTACTACTGTATCATAGGTCTATAGACCAGGGTGATCTCCTACTGCATTTTAGGTCTATAGACCAGGGTGATCTCCTACTGTATCATGGGTCTATAGACCAGGGTGATCTCCTACTGCATCATAGGTCTATAGACCAGGGTGATCTCCTACTGTATCATAGGTCTATAGAACAGGATGATCTCATATTTTATCATAGGTCTATAGACCAGGGTGATCTCCTACTGTATCATAGGTCTATAGACCAGAGTGATCTCCTACTGTATAATAGTCCTATAGACCAGGGTGATCTCCTACTGTATCATAGGTCTATGGACCAGGGTGATCTCCTACTGTATAATAGGTCTATAGACCAGGGTTATCTACTACTGCATCATAGGACTATAGACCAGGGTGATCTACTACTGTATCATAGGTCTATAGACCAGGGTGATCTACTACTGCATCATAGGTCTATAGAAGAGGGTGATCTACTACTGTATCATAGGTCTATAGACCAGGGTGATCTCCTACGGTATCATAAGTCTATAGACCAGAGTGATCTCCTACTGTATAATAGGCCTATAGACCAGGGTTATCTCCTACTGTATCATAGGTCTATAGACCAGGGTGATCTCCTACTGCATAATAGGTCTATAGACCAGAGTGATCTCCTACTGTTTAATAGGCCTATAGACCAGGGTGATCTCCTACTGTATCATAGGTCTATAGACCAGGGTGATCTCCTACTGTATCATAGGCCTATAGACCAGGGTGATCTCCTACTGCATCATAGGTCTATAGACCAGAGTGATCTCCTATTGTATCATAGGTCTATGGACCAGGGTGATCTCCTACTGTATCATAGGTCTATAGACCAGGGTGATCTCCTACTGTATCATAGGTCTATAGACCAGAGTGATCTCCTACTGTATAATAGGCCAATAGACCAGGGTGATCTCCTACTGTATCATAGGTCTATGGACCAGGGTGATCTCCTACTGTATAATAGGCCTATAGACCAGGGCGATCTCCTACTGTATAATAGGCCTATAGGCCAGGGTGATCTCCTACTGTATTATAGGTCTATAGACCAGGGTGATCTCCTACTGTATCATAGGTCTATAGACCAGGGTGATCTCCTACTGTATCATAGGCCTATAGACCAGGGTGATCTCCTACTGCATCATAGGTCTATAGACCAGAGTGATCTCCTATTGTATCATAGGTCTATGGACCAGGGTGATCTCCTACTGTATCATAGGCCAATAGACCAGGGTGATCTCCTACTGTATCATAGGTCTATGGACCAGGGTGATCTCCTACTGTATAATAGGCCTATAGACCAGGGCGATCTCCTACTGTATAATAGGCCTATAGGCCAGGGTGATCTCCTACTGAATTATAGGTCTACAGACCGGGGTGAACTCCTACTGTATCATAGGTCTATAGGCCAGGGTGATCTGCTACTGTATCATAGGTCTATAGACCAAGGTGATCTCCTACTGTATCATAGGTCTATAGACCAGGGTGATCTCCTACTGTATCATAGGTCTATAGACCAGGGTGATCTCCTACTGTATCATAGGTTTATAGGCCAGGGTGATCTCCGACTGTATCTTAAGTCAATCAATCAATCAATCAAATTTATTTTATATAGCCCTTCGTACATCAGCTGATATCTCAAAGTGCTGTACAGAAACCCAGCCTAAAACCCCAAACAGCAAGCAATGCAGGCGAAGAAGCACGGTGGCTAGGAAAAACTCCCTAGAAAGGCCAAAACCTAGGAAGAAACCTAGAGAGGAACCAGGCTATGTGGGGTGGCCAGTCCTCTTCTGGCTGTGCCGGGTGGAGATTATAACAAAACATGGTCAAGATGTTCAAATGTTCATAAATGACCAGCATGGTCGAATAATAATAAGGCAGAATAGTTGAAACTGGAGCAGCAGCACAGTCAGGTGGACTGGGGACAGCAAGGAGTCATCATGTCAGGTATTCCTGGGGCATGGTCCTAGGGCTCAGGTCCTCCGAGAGAGAGAAAGAAAGAGAGAATTAGAGAGAGCATATGTGGGATGGCCAGTCCTCTTCTGGCTGTGCCGGGTGGAGATTATAACAGAACATGGCCAAGATGTTCAAATGTTCATAAATGATCAGCATGGTCGAATAATAATAAGGCAGAACAGTTGAAACTGGAGCAGCAGCACAGCCAGGTGGACTGGGGACAGCAAGGAGTCATCATGTCAGGTAGTCCTGTGGCATGGTCCTAGGGCTCAGGTCCTCCGAGAGAGAGAAAGAGAGAAGGAGAGAATTACAGAACGCACACTTAGATTCACACAGGACACCGAATAGGACAGGAGAAGTACTCCAGATATAACAAACTGACCCTAGCCCCCCGACACATAAACTACTGCAGCATAAATACTGGAGGCTGAGACAGGAGGGGTCAGGAGACACTGTGGCCCACTCCGAGGACACCCCCGGAAGTGTATAAGTCTATAGAACAGGGTGATCTACTACTGCATCATAGGTCTATAGACCAGGGTGATCTACTACTGCATCATAGGTCTATAGAAGAGGGTGATCTACTACTGTATCATAGGTCTATAGACCAGGGTGATCTCCTACTGCATTTTAGGTCTATAGACCAGGGTGATCTCCTACTGTATCATAGGTCTATAGACCAGGGTGATCTCCTACTGTATAATAGGCCTATAGACCAGGGTGATCTACTACTGCATCATAGGTCTATAGAACAGGGTGATCTACTATTTTATAATAGGCCTATAGACCAGGGTGATCTTCTACTGTATCATAGGTCTATGGACCAGGGTGATCTCCTACTGTATAATAGGTCTATAGACCAGGGTTATCTACTACTGCATCATAGGTCTATATACCAGGGTGATCTCCTACTGCATCATAGGTCTATAGACCAGGGTGATCTACTACTGTATCATAGGTCTATAGACCAGGGTGATCTACTACTGCATCATAGGTCTATAGAAGAGGGTGATCTCCTACTGTATCATAGGTCTATAGACCAGGGTGATCTCCTACTGTATCATAGGTCTATAGACCAGGGTGATCTCCTACTGCATCATAGGTATATAGACCAGAGTGATCTCTTACTGTTTAATAGGCCTATAGACCAGGGTGATCTCCTACTGCATCATAGGTCTATAGACCAGGGTGATCTACTACTGTATCATAGGTCTATAGACCAGGGTGATCTACTACTGCATCATAGGTCTATAGAAGAGGGTGATTTCCTACTGTATCATAGGTCTATAGACCAGGGTGATCTCCTACTGTATCATAGGTCTATAGACCAGGGTGATCTCCTACTGCATCATATGTATACAGACCAGAGTGATGTCCTACTGTTTAATAGGCCTATAGACCAGGGTGATCTCCTACTGTATCATAGGTCTATAGACCAGGGTGATCTCCTACTGTATCATAGGTCTATGGACTAGGGTGATCTCGTACTGTATCATAGGTCTATAGACCAGGGTGATCTCCTACTGTATCATAGGTTTAAAGGCCAGGGTGATCTCCGACTGTATCATAATTCTATAGACCAGGGTGATCTCCTACTGCATTTTAGGTCTATAGACCAGGGTGATCTCCTACTGTATCATAGGTCTATAGACCAGGGTGATCTCCTACTGCATCATAGGTCTATAGACCAGGGTGATCTCCTACAGTATCATAGGTCTATAGAACAGGATGATCTCATATTTTGTCATAGGTCTATAGACCAGGGTGATCTCCTACTGTATCATAGGTCTATAGACCAGAGTGATCTCCTACTGTATAATAGTCCTATAGACCAGGGTGATCTCCTACTGTATCATAGGCCTATGGACCAGGGTGATCTCCTACTGTATAATAGGTCTATAGACCAGGGTTATCTACTACTGCATCATAGGACTATAGACCAGGGTGATCTACTACTGTATCATAGGTCTTTAGACCAGGGTGATCTACTACTGCATCATAGGTCTATAGAACAGGGTGATCTACTACTGCATCATAGGTCTATGGACCAGGGTGATCTCCTACTGCATCATAGGTCTATAGACCAGGGTGATCTACTACTGTATCATAGGTCTATAGACCAGGGTGATCTACTACTGCATCATAGGTCTATAGAAGAGGGTGATCTACTACTGTATCATAGGTCTATAGACCAGGGTGATCTCCTACGGTATCATAAGTCTATAGACCAGAGTGATCTCCTACTGTATAATAGGCCTATAGACCAGGGTTATCTCCTACTGTATCATAGGTCTATAGACCAGGGTGATCTCCTACTGCATAATAGGTCTATAGACCAGAGTGATCTCCTACTGTTTAATAGGCCTATAGACCAGGGTGATCTCCTACTGTATCATAGGTCTATAGACCAGGGTGATCTCCTACTGTATCATAGGTCTATAGACCAGGGTGATCTCCTACTGTATCATAGGCCTATAGACCAGTGTGATCTCCTACTGCATCATAGGTCTATAGACCAGAGTGATCTCCTATTGTATCATAGGTCTATGGACCAGGGTGATCTCCTACTGTATCATAGGTCTATAGACCAGGGTGATCTCCTACTGTATCATAGGTCTATAGACCAGAGTGATCTCCTACTGTATAATAGGCCAATAGACCAGGGTGATCTCCTACTGTATCATAGGTCTATAGACCAGGGTGATCTCCTACTGTATCATAGGTCTATAGACCAGAGTGATCTCCTACTGTATAATAGGCCTATAGACCAGTGTTATCTCCTACTGTATCATAGGTCTATAGACCAGGGTGATCTCCTACTGCATCATAGGTCTATAGACCAGAGTGATCTCCTACTGTTTAATAGGCCTATAGACCAGGGTGATCTCCTACTGTGTCATAGGTCTATAGACCAGGGTGATCTCCTACTGTATCATAGGTCTATAGACCAGAGTGATCTCCTACTGTATAATAGGCCAATACACCAGGGTGATCTCCTACTGTATCATAGGTCTATGGACCAGGGTGATCTCCTACTGTATAATAGGCCTATAGACCAGGGCGATCTCCTACTGTATAATAGGCCTATAGGCCAGGGTGATCTCCTACTGTAATATAGGTCTACAGACCGGGGTGAACTCCTACTGTATCATAGGTCTATAGGCCAGGGTGATCTGCTACTGTATCATAGGTCTATAGACCAAGGTGATCTCCTACTGTATCATAGGTCTATAGACCAGGCTGATCTCCTACTGCATCATAGGTCTATAGACCAGGGTGATATACTACTGCATCATAGGACTATAGACCAGGGTGATCTACTACTGTATCATAGGTCTATAGACCAGGGTGATCTCCTACTGCATCATAGGTCTATAGACCAGGGTGATCTCCTACTGTATCATAGGTCTATTGACCAGGGTGATCTCCTACTGTATCATAGGTCTATAGAACAGGGTGATCTACTACTGCATCATAGGTCTATAGACCAGGGTGATCTACTTCTGCATCATAGGTCTATAGAAAAGGGTGATCTACTACTGTATCATAGGTCTATAGACCAGGGTGATCTCCTACTGTATCATAGGACTATAGACCAGAGTGATCTCCTACTGTATAATAGGCCTATAGACCAGGGTTATCTCCTACTGTATCATAGGTCTATAGACCAGGGTGATCTCCTACTGCATCATAGGTCTATAGACCAGAGTGATCTCCTACTGTTTAATAGGCCTATAGACCAGGGTGATCTCCTACTGTGTCATAGGTCTATAGACCAGGGTGATCTCCTACTGTATCATAGGTCTATAGACCAGGGTGATCTCCTACTGTATCATAGGTCTATAGACCAGGGTGATCTCCTACTGTATCATAGGCCTATAGACCAGAGTGATCTCCTACTGTAGCATAGGTCTATGGACCAGGGTGATCTCCTACTGCATCATAGGTCTATAGACCAGGGTGATCTCCTACTGTATCATAGGTCTATAGACCAGAGTGATCTCCTACTGTATAATAGGCCAATAGACCAGGGTGATCTCCTACTGTATCATAGGTCTATGGACCAGGGTGATCTCCTACTGTATAATAGGCCTATAGACCAGGGTGATCTCCTACTGTATAATATTCCTATAGGCCAGGGTGATCTCCTACTGTGTTATAGGTCTACAGACCGGGGTGAACTCCTACTGTATCATAGGTCTATAGGCCAGGGTGATCTACTACTGTATCATAGGTCTATAGACCAAGGTGATCTGCTACTGTATCATAGGTCTATAGACCAAGGTGATCTCCTACTGTATCATAGGTCTATAGACCAGGCTGATCTCCTACTGCATCATAGGTCTATAGACCAGGGTGATATACTACTGCATCATAGGACTATAGACCAGGGTGATCTACTACTGTATCTTAGGTCTATAGACCAGGGTGATCTCCTACTGCATCATAGGTCTATAGACCAGGGTGAGCTCCTACTGTATCATAGGTCTATTGACCAGGGTGATCTCCTACTGTATCATAGGTCTATAGAACAGGGTGATCTACTACTGCATCATAGGTCTATAGACCAGGGTGATCTATTACTGCATCATAGGTCTATAGAAAAGGGTGATCTACTACTGTATCATAGGTCTATAGACCAGGGTGATCTCCTACTGTATCATAGGACTATAGACCAGAGTGATCTCTTACTGTATAATAGGTCTATAGACCAGGGTTATCTCCTACTGTATCATAGGTCTATAGACCAGGGTGATCTCCTACTGCATCATAGGTCTATAGACCAGAGTGATCTCCTACTGTTTAATAGGCCTATAGACCAGGGTGATCTCCTACTGTGTCATAGGTCTATAGACCAGGGTGATCTCCTACTGTATCATAGGTCTATAGACCAGGGTGATCTCCTACTGTATAATATGCCTATAGACCAGGGTGATCTCCTACTGTATTATAGGTCTATAGACCAGGGTGATCTTCTACTGTATCATAGGTCTATGGACCAGGGTGATCTTCTACTGTATCATAGGTCTATAGACCAAGGTGATCTCCTACTGTATCAGAGGTCTATAGACCAGGGTGATCTCCTACTGCATCATAGGTCTATAGACCAGGGTGATATACTTCTGCATCATAGGACTATAGACCAGGGTGATCTACTACTGTATCATAGGTCTATAGACCAGGGTGATCTCCTACTGCATCATAGGTCTATAGACCAGGGTTATCTCCTACTGTATCATAGGTCTATTGACCAGGGTGAGCTCCTACTGTATCATAGGTCTATAGAACAGGGTGATCTACTACTGCATCATAGGTCTATGGACTAGGGTGATCTCCTACTGTATCATAGGTCTATAGAGCAGGGTGATCTCCTACTGCATCATAGGTCTATAGACTAGGGTGATCTCCTACTGCATCATAGGTCTATAGACCAGGGTGATCTCCTACTGTATCATAGGCCTATGGACCAGGGTGATCTTCTACTGTATCATAGGTCTATGGACCAGGGTGATCTCCTACTGTATCATAGGTCTATAGACCAGGTTGATCTGCTAGTGTAGCATAGGTCTATAGACCAGGGTGATCTCCTACTGTATCATAGGTCTATAGACCAGGGTGATCTCCTACTGTATTATAGGTCTATAGACCAGGGTTATCTCCTACTGTATCATAGGTCTATAGACCAGGGTGATCTCCTACTGCATCATAGGTCTATAGACCAGAGTGATCTCCTACTGTTTAATAGGCCTATAGACCAGGGTGATCTCCTACTGTGTCATAGGTCTATAGACCAGGGTGATCTCCTACTGTATCATAGGTCTATAGACCAGGGTGATCTCCTACTGTATAATATGCCTATAGACCAGGGTGATCTCCTACTGTATTATAGGTCTATAGACCAGGGTGATCTTCTACTGTATCATAGGTCTATAGGCCAGGGTGATCTCCTACTGTATCATAGGTCTATAGACCAAGGTGATCTCCTACTGTATCATAGGTCTATAGACCAGGGTGATCTCCTACTGCATCATAGGTCTATAGACCAGGGTGATATACTTCTGCATCATAGGACTATAGACCAGGGTGATCTACTACTGTATCATAGGTCTATAGACCAGGGTGATCTCCTACTGCATCATAGGTCTATAGACCAGGGTTATCTCCTACTGTATCATAGGTCTATTGACCAGGGTGAGCTCCTACTGTATCATAGGTCTATAGAACAGGGTGATCTACTACTGCATCATAGGTCTATGGACTAGGGTGATCTCCTACTGTATCATAGGTCTATAGAGCAGGGTGATCTCCTACTGCATCATAGGTCTATAGACTAGGGTGATCTCCTACTGCATCATAGGTCTATAGACCAGGGTGATCTCCTACTGTATCATAGGCCTATGGACCAGGGTGATCTTCTACTGTATCATAGGTCTATGGACCAGGGTGATCTCCTACTGTATCATAGGTCTATAGACCAGGGTGATCTGCTAGTGTAGCATAGGTCTATAGACCAGGGTGATCTCCTACTGCATCATAGGTCTATAGACCAGGGTGATCTCCTACTGTATCATAGGTCTATTGACCAGGGTGATCTCCTACTGTATCATAGGTCTATAGAACAGGGTGATCTACTACTGCATCATAGGTCTATAGACCAGGGTGATCTACTTCTGCATCATAGGTCTATAGAAAAGGGTGATCTACTACTGTATCATAGGTCTATAGACCAGGGTGATCTCCTACTGTATCATAGGACTATAGACCAGAGTGATCTCCTACTGTATAATAGGCCTATAGACCAGGGTTATCTCCTACTGTATCATAGGTCTATAGACCAGGGTGACCTCCTACTGCATCATAGGTCTATAGACCAGAGTGATCTCCTACTGTTTAATAGGCCTATAGACCAGGGTGATCTCCTACTGTGTCATAGGTCTATAGACCAGGGTGATCTCCTACTGTATCATAGGTCTATAGACCAGGGTGATCTCCTACTGTATCATAGGTCTATAGACCAGGGTGATCTCCTACTGTATCATAGGCCTATAGACCAGGGTGATCTCCTACTGCATCATAGGTCTATAGACCAGAGTGATCTCCTACTGTAGCATAGGTCTATGGACCAGGGTGATCTCCTACTGCATCATAGGTCTATAGACCAGGGTGATCTCCTACTGTATCATAGGTCTATAGACCAGAGTGATCTCCTACTGTATAATAGGCCAATAGACCAGGGTGATCTCCTACTGTATCATAGGTCTATGGACCAGGGTGATCTCCTACTGTATAATAGGCCTATAGACCAGGGTGATCTCCTACTGTATAATATTCCTATAGGCCAGGGTGATCTCCTACTGTGTTATAGGTCTACAGACCGGGGTGAACTCCTACTGTATCATAGGTCTATAGGCCAGGGTGATCTACTACTGTATCATAGGTCTATAGACCAAGGTGATCTGCTGCTGTATCATAGGTCTATAGACCAAGGTGATCTCCTACTGCATCATAGGTCTATACACCAGGGTGATATACTACTGCATCATAGGACTATAGACCAGGGTGATCTACTACTGTATCTTAGGTCTATAGACCAGGGTGATCTCCTACTGCATCATAGGTCTATAGACCAGGGTGAGCTCCTACTGTATCATAGGTCTATTGACCAGGGTGATCTCCTACTGTATCATAGGTCTATAGAACAGGGTGATCTACTACTGCATCATAGGTCTATAGACCAGGGTGATCTATTACTGCATCATAGGTCTATAGAAAAGGGTGATCTACTACTGTATCATAGGTCTATAGACCAGGGTGGTCTCCTACTGTATCATAGGACTATAGACCAGAGTGATCTCTTACTGTATAATAGGTCTATAGACCAGGGTTATCTCCTACTGTATCATAGGTCTATAGACCAGGGTGATCTCCTACTGCATCATAGGTCTATAGACCAGAGTGATCTCCTACTGTTTAATAGGCCTATAGACCAGGGTGATCTCCTACTGTGTCATAGGTCTATAGACCATGGTGATCTCCTACTGTATCATAGGTCTATAGACCAGGGTGATCTCCTACTGTATAATATGCCTATAGACCAGGGTGATCTCCTACTGTATTATAGGTCTATAGACCAGGGTGATCTTCTACTGTATCATAGGTCTATAGGCCAGGGTGATCTCCTACTGTATCATAGGTCTATAGACCAAGGTGATCTCCTACTGTATCATAGGTCTATAGACCAGGGTGATCTCCTACTGCATCATAGGTCTATAGACCAGGGTGATATACTTCTGCATCATAGGACTATAGACCAGGGTGATCTACTACTGTATCATAGGTCTATAGACCAGGGTGATCTCCTACTGCATCATAGGTCTATAGACCAGGGTTATCTCCTACTGTATCATAGGTCTATTGACCAGGGTGAGCTCCTACTGTATCATAGGTCTATAGACCAGGGTGATCTGCTAGTGTAGCATAGGTCTATAGACCAGGGTGATCTCCTACTGTATCATAGGTCTATAGACCAGGGTGATCTCCTACTGTATTATAGGTCTATAGACCAGGGTGATCTCCTACTGTATCATAGGTCTATAGACCAGGGTGATCTCCTACTGTATCATAGGCCTATAGACCAGGGTGATCTCCTACTGTATCATATGTCTATAGACCAGGGTTATCTCCTACTGTATTATAGGTCTATAGACCAGGGTGATCTCGTACTGTATCATAGGTCTATAGGCCAGGGTGATCTCCTACTGTATTATAGGTCTATTGACCAGGGTGATCTCCTACTGTATCATAGGTCTATAGAACAGGGTGATCTACTACTGCATCATAGGTCTATAGACCAGGGTGATCTATTACTGCATCATAGGTCTATAGAAAAGGGTGATCTACTACTGTATCATAGGTCTATAGACCAGGGGGATCTCCTACTGTATCATAGGACTATAGACCAGAGTGATCTCTTACTGTATAATAGGTCTATAGACCAGGGTTATCTCCTACTGTATCATAGGTCTATAGACCAGGGTGATCTCCTACTGCATCATAGGTCTATAGACCAGAGTGATCTCCTACTGTTTAATAGGCCTATAGACCAGGGTGATCTCCTACTGTGTCATAGGTCTATAGACCAGGGTGATCTCCTACTGTATCATAGGTCTATAGACCAGGGTGATCTCCTACTGTATAATATGCCTATAGACCAGGGTGATCTCCTACTGTATTATAGGTCTATAGACCAGGGTGATCTTCTACTGTATCATAGGTCTATAGGCCAGGGTGATCTCCTACTGTATCATAGGTCTATAGACCAAGGTGATCTCCTACTGTATCATAGGTCTATAGACCAGGGTGATCTCCTACTGCATCATAGGTCTATAGACCAGGGTGATATACTTCTGCATCATAGGACTATAGACCAGGGTGATCTACTACTGTATCATAGGTCTATAGACCAGGGTGATCTCCTACTGCATCATAGGTCTATAGACCAGGGTTATCTCCTACTGTATCATAGGTCTATTGACCAGGGTGAGCTCCTACTGTATCATAGGTCTATAGAACAGGGTGATCTACTACTGCATCATAGGTCTATGGACTAGGGTGATCTCCTACTGTATCATAGGTCTATAGAGCAGGGTGATCTCCTACTGCATCATAGGTCTATAGACTAGGGTGATCTCCTACTGCATCATAGGTCTATAGACCAGGGTGATCTCCTACTGTATCATAGGCCTATGGACCAGGGTGATCTTCTACTGTATCATAGGTCTATGGACCAGGGTGATCTCCTACTGTATCATAGGTCTATAGACCAGGGTGATCTGCTAGTGTAGCATAGGTCTATAGACCAGGGTGATCTCCTACTGTATCATAGGTCTATAGACCAGGGTGATCTCCTACTGTATTATAGGTCTATAGACCAGGGTGATCTCCTACTGTATCATAGGTCTATAGACCAGGGTGATCTCCTACTGTATCATAGGCCTATAGACCAGGGTGATCTCCTACTGTATCATATGTCTATAGACCAGGGTTATCTCCTACTGTATTATAGGTCTATAGACCAGGGTGATCTCGTACTGTATCATAGGTCTATAGGCCAGGGTGATCTCCTACTGTATCATAGGTCTATAGACCAGGGTGATCTCCTACTGCATCATAGGTCTATATACCAGGGTGATCTCCTACTGCATCATAGGTCTATAGACCAGGGTGATCTACTACTGTATCATAGGTCTATAGACCAGGGTGATCTACTACTGCATCATAGGTCTATAGAAGAGGGTGATCTACTACTGTATCATAGGTCTATAGACCAGGGTGATCTCCTACTGTATCATAGGTCTATAGACCAGAGTGATCTCCTACTGTATAATAGGCCTATAGACCAGGGTTATCTCCTACTGTATCATAGGTCTATAGACCAGGGTGATCTCCTACTGCATCATAGGTCTATAGACCAGAGTGATCTCCTACTGTTTAATAGGCCTATAGACCAGGATGATCTCCTACTGTATCATAGGTCTATAGACCAGGGTGATCTCCTACTGTATCATAGGTCTATAGACCAGGGTGATCTCCTACTGTATCATAGGCCTATAGACCAGGGTGATCTCCTACTGCATCATAGGTCTATAGACCAGAGTGATCTCCTACTGTAGCATAGGTCTATGGACCAGGGTGATCTCCTACTGCATCATAGGTCTATAGACCAGGGTGATCTCCTACTGTATCATAGGTCTATAGACCAGAGTGATCTCCTAATGTATAATAGGCCAATAGACCAGGGTGATCTCCTACTGTATCATAGGTCTATGGACCAGGGTGATCTCCTACTGTATAATAGGCCTATAGACCACGGTGATCTCCTACTGTATAATAGGCCTATAGGCCAGGGTGATCTCCTACTGTGTTATAGGTCTACAGACCGGGGTGAACTCCTACTGTATCATCGGTCTATAGGCCAGGGTGATCTCCTACTGTATCATAGGTCTATAGACCAAGGTGATCTCCTACTGTATCATAGGTCTATAGACCAGGGTGATCTCCTACTGCATCATAGGTCTATAGACCAGGGTGATATACTATTGCATCATAGGACTATAGACCAGGGTGATCTACTACTGTATCATAGGTCTATAGACCAGGGTGATCTCCTACTGCATCATAGGTCTATAGACCAGGGTGATATCCTACTGTATCATAGGTCTATTGACCAGGGTGATCTACTACTGCATCATAGGTCTATAGAACAGGGTGATCTACTACTGCATCATAGGACTATAGACCAGGGTGATCTACTACTGTATCATAGGTCTATAGAACACGGTGATCTCCTACTGTATAATAGGCCTATAGGAAAGGGTGATCTCCTACTGTGTTATAGGTCTATAGACCAGGGTGATCTCCTACTGTATTATAGGTCTATAGACCAGGGTGATCTCCTACTGTATCATAGGTCTATAGACCAGGGTGATCTCCTACTGTATCATAGGTCTATAGACCAGAGTGATCTCCTACTGTATAATAGGCCTATAGACCAGGGTTATCTCCTACTGTATCATAGGTCTATAGACCAGGGTGATCTCCTACTGCATCATAGGTCTATAGACCATAGTGATCTCCTAGTGTTTAATAGGCCTATAGACCAGGGTGAGACCCCTACTGTATCATAGGTCTATAGACCAGGGTGATCTCCTACTGTATCATAGGTCTATAGACCAGGGTGATCTCCTACTGTATCATAGGTCTATAGACCAGGATGATCTCATATTTTATCATAGGTCTATAGACCAGGGTGATCTCCTACTGTATCATAGGTCTATGGACCAGGGTGATCTCCTACTGTATAATAGGTCTATAGACCAGGGTTATCTACTACTGCATCATAGGACTATAGACCAGCGTGATCTACTACTGTATCATAGGTCTATAGACCAGGGTGATCTACTACTGCATCATAGGTCTATAGAACAGGGTGATCTACTACTGCATCATAGGTCTATGGACCAGGGTGATCTCCTACTGCATCATAGGTCTATAGACCAGGGTGATCTACTACTGTATCATAGGTCTATAGACCAGGGTGATCTACTACTGCATCATAGGTCTATAGAAGAGGGTGATCTACTACTGTATCATAGGTCTATAGACCAGGGTGATCTCCTACGGTATCATAGGTCTATAGACCAGAGTGATCTCCTACTGTATAATAGGCCTATAGACCAGGGTTATCTCCTACTGTATCATAGGTCTATAGACCAGGGTGATCTCCTACTGCATCATAGGTCTATAGACCAGAGTGATCTCCTACTGTTTAATAGGCCTATAGACCAGGGTGAGACCCCTACTGTATCATAGGTCTATAGACCAGGGTGATCTCCTACTGTATCATAGGTCTATAGACCAGGGTGATCTCCTACTGTATCATAGGTCTATAGAACAGGGTGATCTACTACTGCATCATAGGACTTTAGACCAGGGTGATCTCCTACTGTATCATAGGTCTATAGACCAGAGTGATCTCCTACTGTATAATAGGCCTATAGACCAGGGTGATCTCCTACTGTATCATAGGTCTATGGACCAGGGTGATCTCCTACTGTATAATAGGTCTATAGACCAGGGTTATCTACTACTGCATCATAGGACTATAGACCAGCGTGATCTACTACTGTATCATAGGTCTATAGACCAGGGTGATCTACTACTGCATCATAGGTCTATAGAACAGGGTGATCTACTACTGCATCATAGGTCTATGGACCAGGGTGATCTCCTACTGCATCATAGGTCTATAGACCAGGGTGATCTACTACTGTATCATAGGTCTATAGACCAGGGTGATCTACTACTGCATCATAGGTCTATAGAAGAGGGTGATCTACTACTGTATCATAGGTCTATAGACCAGGGTGATCTCCTACGGTATCATAGGTCTATAGACCAGAGTGATCTCCTACTGTATAATAGGCCTATAGACCAGGGTTATCTCCTACTGTATCATAGGTCTATAGACCAGGGTGATCTCCTACTGCATCATAGGTCTATAGACCAGAGTGATCTCCTACTGTTTAATAGGCCTATAGACCAGGGTGATCTCCTACTGTATCATAGGTCTATAGACCAGGGTGATCTCCTACTGTATCATAGGTCTATAGACCAGGGTGATCTCCTACTGTATCATAGGCCTATAGACCAGGTGGTCTCCTACTGCATCATAGGTCTATAGACCAGAGTGATCTCCTATTGTATCATAGGTCTATGGACCAGGGTGATCTCCTACTGTATCATAGGTCTATAGACCAGGGTGATCTCCTACTGTATCATAGGTCTATAGACCAGAGTGATCTCCTACTGTATAATAGGCCAATAGACCAGGGTGATCTCCTACTGTATCATAGGTCTATGGACCAGGGTGATCTCCTACTGTATAATAGGACTATAGACCAGGGCGATCTCCTACTGTATAATAGGCCTATAGGCCAGGGTGATCTCCTACTGTATTATAGGTCTACAGACCGGGGTGAACTCCTACTGTATCATAGGTCTATAGACCAGGGTGATCTACTACTGCATCATAGGTCTATAGAAGAGGGTGATCTACTACTGTATCATAGGTCTATAGACCAGGGTGATCTCCTACGGTATCATAGGTCTATAGACCAGAGTGATCTCCTACTGTATAATAGGCCTATAGACCAGGGTTATCTCCTACTGTATCATAGGTCTATAGACCAGGGTGATCTCCTACTGCATCATAGGTCTATAGACCAGAGTGATCTCCTACTGTTTAATAGGCCTATAGACCAGGGTGAGACCCCTACTGTATCATAGGTCTATAGACCAGGGTGATCTCCTACTGTATCATAGGTCTATAGACCAGGGTGATCTCCTACTGTATCATAGGTCTATAGACCAGGATGATCTCATATTTTATCATAGGTCTATAGACCAGGGTGATCTCCTACTGTATCATAGGTCTATAGACCAGAGTGATCTCCTACTGTATAATAGGCCTATAGACCAGGGTGATCTCCTACTGTATCATAGGTCTATGGACCAGGGTGATCTCCTACTGTATAATAGGTCTATAGACCAGGGTTATCTACTACTGCATCATAGGACTATAGACCAGCGTGATCTACTACTGTATCATAGGTCTATAGACCAGGGTGATCTACTACTGCATCATAGGTCTATAGAACAGGGTGATCTACTACTGCATCATAGGTCTATGGACCAGGGTGATCTCCTACTGCATCATAGGTCTATAGACCAGGGTGATCTACTACTGTATCATAGGTCTATAGACCAGGGTGATCTACTACTGCATCATAGGTCTATAGAAGAGGGTGATCTACTACTGTATCATAGGTCTATAGACCAGGGTGATCTCCTACGGTATCATAGGTCTATAGACCAGAGTGATCTCCTACTGTATAATAGGCCTATAGACCAGGGTTATCTCCTACTGTATCATAGGTCTATAGACCAGGGTGATCTCCTACTGCATCATAGGTCTATAGACCAGAGTGATCTCCTACTGTTTAATAGGCCTATAGACCAGGGTGATCTCCTACTGTATCATAGGTCTATAGACCAGGGTGATCTCCTACTGTATCATAGGTCTATAGACCAGGGTGATCTCCTACTGTATCATAGGCCTATAGACCAGGTGGTCTTCTACTGCATCATAGGTCTATAGACCAGAGTGATCTCCTATTGTATCATAGGTCTATGGACCAGGGTGATCTCCTACTGTATCATAGGTCTATAGACCAGGGTGATCTCCTACTGTATCATAGGTCTATAGACCAGAGTGATCTCCTACTGTATAATAGGCCAATAGACCAGGGTGATCTCCTACTGTATCATAGGTCTATGGACCAGGGTGATCTCCTACTGTATAATAGGACTATAGACCAGGGCGATCTCCTACTGTATAATAGGCCTATAGGCCAGGGTGATCTCCTACTGTATTATAGGTCTACAGACCGGGGTGAACTCCTACTGTATCATAGGTCTATAGGCCAGGGTGATCTGCTACTGTATCATAGGTCTATAGACCAAGGTGATCTCCTAATTTATCATAGGTCTATAGACCAGGCTGATCTCCTACTGCATCATAGGTCTATAGACCAGGGTGATATACTACTGCATCATAGGACTATAGACCAGGGTGATCTACTACTGTATCATAGGTCTATAGACCAGGGTGATCTCCTACTGCATCATAGGTCTATAGACCAGGGTGATCTCCTACTGTATCATAGGTCTTTTGACCCTGGTGATCTCCTACTGTATCATAGGTCTATAGAACAGGGTGATCTACTACTGCATCATAGGTCTATAGACCAGGGTGATCTACTATTGCATCATAGGTCTATAGAAAAGGGTGATATACTACTGTATCATAGGTCTATAGACCAGGGTGATCTCCTACTGTATCATAGGACTATAGACCAGAGTGATCTCCTACTGTATAATAGGCCTATAGACCAGGGTTATCTCCTACTGTATCATAGGTCTATAGACCAGGGTGATCTCCTACTGCATCATAGGTCTATAGACCAGAGTGATCTCCTACTGTTTAATAGGCCTATAGACCAGGGTGATCTCCTACTGTGTCATAGGTCTATAGACCAGGGTGATCTCCTACTGTATCATAGGTCTATAGACCAGGGTGATCTCCTACTGTATCATAGGTCTATAGACCAGGGTGATCTCCTACTGTATCATAGGCCTATAGACCAGGGTGATCTCCTACTGCATCATAGGTCTATAGACCAGAGTGATCTCCTACTGTAGCATAGGTCTATGGACCAGGGTGATCTCCTACTGCATCATAGGTCTATAGACCAGGGTGATCTCCTACTGTATCATAGGTCTATAGACCAGAGTGATATCCTACTGTATAATAGGCCAATAGACCAGGGTGATCTCCTACTGTATCATAGGTCTATGGACCAGGGTGATCTCCTACTGTATAATAGGCCTATAAACCAGGGTGATCTCCTACTGTATAATAGGCCTATAGGCCAGGGTGATCTCCTACTGTGTTATAGGTCTACAGACCGGGGTGAACTCCTGCTGTATCATAGGTCTATAGGCCAGGGTGATCTACTACTGTATCATAGGTCTATAGACCAAGGTGATCTCCTACTGTATCATAGGTCTATAGACCAGGGTTATCTCGTACTGTATCATAGGTCTATAGGCCAGGGTGATCTCCTACTGTATCATAGGTCTATAGACCAGGGTGATCTCCTACTGCATCATAGGTCTATATACCAGGGTGATCTCCTACTGCATCATAGGTCTATAGACCAGGGTGATCTACTACTGTATCATAGGTCTATAGACCAGGGTGATCTACTACTGCATCATAGGTCTATAGAAGAGGGTGATCTACTACTGTATCATAGGTGTATAGACCAGGGTGATCTCCTACTGTATCATAGGTCTATAGACCAGAGTGATCTCCTACAGTATAATAGGCCTATAGACCAGGGTTATCTCCTACTGTATCATAGGTCTATAGACCAGGGTGATCTCCTACTGCATCATAGGTCTATAGACCAGAGTGATCTCCTACTGTTTAATAGGCCTATAGACCAGGGTGATCTCCTACTGTGTCATAGGTCTATAGACCAGGGTGATCTCCTACTGTATCATAGGTCTATAGATCAGGGTGATCTCCTACTGTATCATAGGTCTATGGACCAGGGTGATCTCCTACTGTATAATAGGCCTATAGACCACGGTGATCTCCTACTGTATAATAGGCCTATAGGCCAGGGTGATCTCCTACTGTGTTATAGGTCTACAGACCGGGGTGAACTCCTACTGTATCATCGGTCTATAGGCCAGGGTGATCTCCTACTGTATCATAGGTCTATAGACCAAGGTGATCTCCTACTGTATCATAGGTCTATAGACCAGGGTGATCTCCTACTGCATCATAGGTCTATAGACCAGGGTGATATACTACTGCATCATAGGACTATAGACCAGGGTGATCTACTACTGTATCATAGGTCTATAGACCAGGGTGATCTCCTACTGCATCATAGTTCTATAGACCAGCGTGATATCCTACTGTATCATAGGTCTATTGACCAGGGTGATCTACTACTGCATCATAGGTCTATAGAACAGGGTGATCTACTACTGCATCATAGGACTATAGACCAGGGTGATCTACTACTGTATCATAGGTCTATAGACCACGGTGATCTCCTACTGTATAATAGGCCTATAGGCCAGGGTGATCTCCTACTGTGTTATAGGTCTACAGACCGGGGTGAACTCCTACTGTATCATCGGTCTATAGGCCAGGGTGATCTCCTACTGCATCATAGGTCTATATACCAGGGTGATCTCCTACTGCATCATAGGTCTATAGACCAGGGTGATCTACTACTGCATCATAGGTCTATAGACCAGAGTGATCTCCTACTGTTTAATAGGCCTATAGACCAGGGTGATCTCCTACTGTGTCATAGGTCTATAGACCAGGGTGATCTCCTACTGTATCATAGGTCTATAGACCAGGGTGATCTCCTACTGTATCATAGGTCTATAGACCAGGGTGATCTCCTACTGTATCATAGGCCTATAGACCAGGGTGATCTCCTACTGCATAATAGGTTTATAGACCAGAGTGATCTCCTACTGTAGCATAGGTCTATGGACCAGGGTGATCTCCTACTGCATCATAGGTCTATAGACCAGGGTGATCTCCTACTGTATCATAGGTCTATAGACCAGAGTGATCTCCTACTGTATAATAGGCCAATAGACCAGGGTGATCTCCTACTGTATCATAGGTCTATGGACCAGGGTGATCTCCTACTGTATAATAGGCCTATAGACCAAGGTGATCTCCTACTGTATAATAGGCCTATAGGCCAGGGTGATCTCCTACTGTGTTATAGGTCTACAGACCGGGGTGAACTCCTACTGTATCATCGGTCTATAGGCCAGGGTGATCTCCTACTGTATCATAGGTCTATAGACCAAGGTGATCTCCTACTGTATCATAGGTCTATAGACCAGGGTGATCTCCTACTGCATCATAGGTCTATAGACCAGGGTGATATACTACTGCATCATAGGACTATAGACCAGGGTGATCTACTACTGTATCATAGGTCTATAGACCAGGGTGATCTCCTACTGCATCATAGTTCTATAGACCAGCGTGATATCCTACTGTATCATAGGTCTATTGACCAGGGTGATCTACTACTGCATCATAGGTCTATAGAACAGGGTGATCTACTACTGCATCATAGGACTTTAGACCAGGGTGATCTACTACTGTATCATAGGTCTATAGACCACGGTGATCTCCTACTGTATAATAGGCCTATAGGCCAGGGTGATCTCCTACTGTGTTATAGGTCTACAGACCGGGGTGAACTCCTACTGTATCATCGGTCTATAGGCCAGGGTGATCTCCTACTGCATCATAGGTCTATAGGCCAGGGTGATCTCCTACTGCATCATAGGTCTATATACCAGGGTGATCTCCTACTGCATCATAGTTCTATAGACCAGGGTGATCTACTACTGCATCATAGGTCTATAGAAGAGGGTGATCTACTACTGTATCATAGGTCTATAGACCAGGGTGATCTCCTACTGTATCATAGGTCTATAGACCAGAGTGATCTCCTACTGTATAATAGGCCTATAGGCCAGGGTGATCTCCTACTGTGTTATAGGTCTACAGACCGGGGTGAACTCCTACTGTATCATCGGTCTATAGACCAGGGTGTATCTTCTACTGCATCATAGGCCTATAGACCAGGGTGATCTCCTACTGTATCATAGGTCTATAGACCAGGGTGACTTCCTACTGTATCATAGGTCTATAGACCAGGTTGATCTCCTACTGCATCATAGGTCTATATACCAGGGTGATCTCCTACTGCATCATAGGTCTATAGACCGGGGTGATCTACTACTGCATCATAGGTCTATAGACCAGAGTGATCTCCTACTGTTTAATAGGCCTATAGACCAGGGTGATCTCCTACTGTGTCATAGGTCTATAGACCAGGGTGATCTCCTACTGCATCATAGTTCTATAGACCAGCGTGATATCCTACTGTATCATAGGTCTATTGACCAGGGTGATCTACTACTGCATCATAGGTCTATAGAACAGGGTGATCTACTACTGCATCATAGGACTATAGACCAGGGTGATCTACTACTGTATCATAGGTCTATAGACCAGGGTGATCTCCTACTGCATCATAGTTCTATAGACCAGCGTGATATCCTACTGTATCATAGGTCTATTGACCAGGGTGATCTACTACTGCATCATAGGTCTATAGAACAGGGTGATCTACTACTGCATCATAGGACTATAGACCAGGGTGATCTACTACTGTATCATAGGTCTATAGACCACGGTGATCTCCTACTGTATAATAGGCCTATAGGCCAGGGTGATCTCCTACTGTGTTATAGGTCTACAGACCGGGGTGAACTCCTACTGTATCATCGGTCTATAGGCCAGGGTGATCTCCTCCTGCATCATAGGTCTATATACCAGGGTGATCTCCTACTGCATCATAGGTCTATAGACCAGGGTGATCTACTACTGCATCATAGGTCTATAGAAGAGGGTGATCTACTACTGTATCATAGGTCTATAGACCAGGGTGATCTCCTACTGTATCATAGGTCTATAGACCAGAGTGATCTCCTACTGTATAATAGGCCTATAGACCAGGGTTATCTCCTACTCTATCATAGGTCTATAGACCAGGGTGTATCTTCTACTGCATCATAGGCCTATAGACCAGGGTGATCTCCTACTGTATCATAGGTCTATAGACCAGGGTGATCTCCTACTGTATCATAGGTCTATAGACCAGGTTGATCTCCTACTGCATCATAGGTCTATAGACCAGAGTGATCTTCTACTGTTTAATAGGCCTATAGACCAGGGTGATCTCCTACTGCATCATAGGTCTATAGACCAGAGTGATCTCCTACTGTTTAATAGGCCTATAGACCAGGGTGATCTCCTACTGTATCATAGGTCTATAGACCAGGGTGATCCCCTACTGTATCATAGGCCTATGGACTAGGGTGATCTCCTACTGTATCATAGGTCTATGGACCAGGGTGATCTCCTACTCTATCATAGGTCTATAGACCAGGGTGATCTCCTACTGTATCATAGATCTATAGACCAGGGTGATCTCCTACTGTATCATAGGTCTATAGACCAGGGTGATCTCCTACTGTATCATTGGTCTATAGACCAGGGTGATCTACTACTGTATCATAGGTCTATAGACCAGGGTGATCTACTACTGCATCATAGGTCTATAGAACAGGGTGATCTACTACTGCATCATAGGTCTATGGACCAGGGTGATCTCCTACTGCATCATAGGTCTATATACCAGGGTGATCTCCTACTGCATCATAGGTCTATAGACCAAGGTGATATACTACTGTATCATAGGTCTATAGACCAGGGTGATCTACTACTGCATCATAGGTCTATAGAAGAGGGTGATCTAGTACTGTATCATAGGTCTATAGACCAGGGTGATCTCCTACTGTATCATAGGTCTATAGACCAGAGTGATCTCCTACTGTATAATAGGCCTATAGACCAGGGTTATCTCCTACTGTATCATAGGTCTATAGACCAGGGTGATCTCCTACTGCATCATAGGTCTATAGGCCAGGGTGATCTCCTACTGCATCATAGGTCTATATACCAGGGTGATCTCCTACTGCATCATAGTTCTATAGACCAGGGTGATCTACTACTGCATCATAGGTCTATAGAAGAGGGTGATCTACTACTGTATCATAGGTCTATAGACCAGGGTGATCTCCTACTGTATCATAGGCCTATAGACCAGGGTGATCTCCTACTGCATAATAGGTTTATAGACCAGAGTGATCTCCTACTGTAGCATAGGTCTATGGACCAGGGTGATCTCCTACTGCATCATAGGTCTATAGACCAGGGTGATCTCCTACTGTATCATAGGTCTATAGACCAGAGTGATCTCCTACTGTATAATAGGCCAATAGACCAGGGTGATCTCCTACTGTATCATAGGTCTATGGACCAGGGTGATCTCCTACTGTATAATAGGCCTATAGACCAAGGTGATCTCCTACTGTATAATAGGCCTATAGGCCAGGGTGATCTCCTACTGTGTTATAGGTCTACAGACCGGGGTGAACTCCTACTGTATCATCGGTCTATAGGCCAGGGTGATCTCCTACTGTATCATAGGTCTATAGACCAAGGTGATCTCCTACTGTATCATAGGTCTATAGACCAGGGTGATCTCCTACTGCATCATAGGTCTATAGACCAGGGTGATATACTACTGCATCATAGGACTATAGACCAGGGTGATCTACTACTGTATCATAGGTCTATAGACCAGGGTGATCTCCTACTGCATCATAGTTCTATAGACCAGCGTGATATCCTACTGTATCATAGGTCTATTGACCAGGGTGATCTACTACTGCATCATAGGTCTATAGAACAGGGTGATCTACTACTGCATCATAGGACTTTAGACCAGGGTGATCTACTACTGTATCATAGGTCTATAGACCACGGTGATCTCCTACTGTATAATAGGCCTATAGGCCAGGGTGATCTCCTACTGTGTTATAGGTCTACAGACCGGGGTGAACTCCTACTGTATCATCGGTCTATAGGCCAGGGTGATCTCCTACTGCATCATAGGTCTATAGGCCAGGGTGATCTCCTACTGCATCATAGGTCTATATACCAGGGTGATCTCCTACTGCATCATAGTTCTATAGACCAGGGTGATCTACTACTGCATCATAGGTCTATAGAAGAGGGTGATCTACTACTGTATCATAGGTCTATAGACCAGGGTGATCTCCTACTGTATCATAGGTCTATAGACCAGAGTGATCTCCTACTGTATAATAGGCCTATAGGCCAGGGTGATCTCCTACTGTGTTATAGGTCTACAGACCGGGGTGAACTCCTACTGTATCATCGGTCTATAGACCAGGGTGTATCTTCTACTGCATCATAGGCCTATAGACCAGGGTGATCTCCTACTGTATCATAGGTCTATAGACCAGGGTGATCTCCTACTGTATCATAGGTCTATAGACCAGGTTGATCTCCTACTGCATCATAGGTCTATATACCAGGGTGATCTCCTACTGCATCATAGGTCTATAGACCGGGGTGATCTACTACTGCATCATAGGTCTATAGACCAGAGTGATCTCCTACTGTTTAATAGGCCTATAGACCAGGGTGATCTCCTACTGTGTCATAGGTCTATAGACCAGGGTGATCTCCTACTGTATCATAGGTCTATAGACCAGGGTGATCTCCTACTGTATCATAGGTCTATAGACCAGGGTGATCTCCTACTGTATCATAGGCCTATAGACCAGGGTGATCTCCTACTGCATCATAGGTTTATAGACCAGAGTGATCTCCTACTGTAGCATAGGTCTATGGACAAGGGTGATCTCCTACTGCATCATAGGTCTATAGACCAGGGTGATCTCCTACTGTATCATAGGTCTATAGACCAGAGTGATCTCCTACTGTATAATAGGCCAATAGACCAGGGTGATCTCCTACTGTATCATAGGTCTATGGACCAGGGTGATCTCCTACTGTATAATAGGCCTATAGACCACGGTGATCTCCTACTGTATAATAGGCCTATAGGCCAGGGTGATCTCCTACTGTGTAATAGGTCTACAGACCGGGGTGAACTCCTACTGTATCATCGGTCTATAGGCCAGGGTGATCTCCTACTGTATCATAGGTCTATAGACCAAGGTGATCTCCTACTGTATCATAGGTCTATAGACCAGGGTGATCTCCTACTGCATCATAGGTCTATAGACCAGGGAGATATACTACTGCATCATAGGACTATAGACCAGGGTGATCTACTACTGTATCATAGGTCTATAGACCAGGGTGATCTCCTACTGCATCATAGTTCTATAGACCAGCGTGATATCCTACTGTATCATAGGTCTATTGACCAGGGTGATCTACTACTGCATCATAGGTCTATAGAACAGGGTGATCTACTACTGCATCATAGGACTATAGACCAGGGTGATCTACTACTGTATCATAGGTCTATAGACCACGGTGATCTCCTACTGTATAATAGGCCTATAGGCCAGGGTGATCTCCTACTGTGTTATAGGTCTACAGACCGGGGTGAACTCCTACTGTATCATCGGTCTATAGGCCAGGGTGATCTCCTACTGCATCATAGGTCTATATACCAGGGTGATCTCCTACTGCATCATAGGTCTATAGACCAGGGTGATCTACTACTGCATCATAGGTCTATAGAAGAGGGTGATCTACTACTGTATCATAGGTCTATAGACCAGGGTGATCTCCTACTGTATCATAGGTCTATAGACCAGAGTGATCTCCTACTGTATAATAGGCCTATAGACCAGGGTTATCTCCTACTCTATCATAGGTCTATAGACCAGGGTGTATCTTCTACTGCATCATAGGCCTATAGACCAGGGTGATCTCCTACTGTATCATAGGTCTATAGACCAGGGTGATCTCCTACTGTATCATAGGTCTATAGACCAGGTTGATCTCCTACTGCATCATAGGTCTATAGACCAGAGTGATCTTCTACTGTTTAATAGGCCTATAGACCAGGGTGATCTCCTACTGCATCATAGGTCTATAGACCAGAGTGATCTCCTACTGTTTAATAGGCCTATAGACCAGGGTGATCTCCTACTGTATCATAGGTCTATAGACCAGGGTGATCCCCTACTGTATCATAGGCCTATGGACTAGGGTGATCTCCTACTGTATCATAGGTCTATAGACCAGGGTGATCTCCTACTGTATCATAGATCTATAGACCAGGGTGATCTCCTACTGTATCATAGGTCTATAGACCAGGGTGATCTCCTACTGTATCATTGGTCTATAGACCAGGGTGATCTACTACTGTATCATAGGTCTATAGACCAGGGTGATCTACTACTGCATCATAGGTCTATAGAACAGGGTGATCTACTACTGCATCATAGGTCTATGGACCAGGGTGATCTCCTACTGCATCATAGGTCTATATACCAGGGTGATCTCCTACTGCATCATAGGTCTATAGACCAAGGTGATATACTACTGTATCATAGGTCTATAGACCAGGGTGATCTACTACTGCATCATAGGTCTATAGAAGAGGGTGATCTAGTACTGTATCATAGGTCTATAGACCAGGGTGATCTCCTACTGTATCATAGGTCTATAGACCAGAGTGATCTCCTACTGTATAATAGGCCTATAGACCAGGGTTATCTCCTACTGTATCATAGGTCTATAGACCAGGGTGATCTCCTACTGCATCATAGGTCTATAGGCCAGGGTGATCTCCTACTGCATCATAGGTCTATATACCAGGGTGATCTCCTACTGCATCATAGTTCTATAGACCAGGGTGATCTACTACTGCATCATAGGTCTATAGAAGAGGGTGATCTACTACTGTATCATAGGTCTATAGACCAGGGTGATCTCCTACTGTATCATAGGTCTATAGACCAGAGTGATCTCCTACTGTATAATAGGCCTATAGGCCAGGGTGATCTCCTACTGTGTTATAGGTCTACAGACCGGGGTGAACTCCTACTGTATCATCGGTCTATAGGCCAGGGTGATCTCCTACTGTATCATAGGTCTATAGACCAGGGTGATCTCCTACTGTATCATAGGTCTATAGACCAGGGTGATCTCCTACTGCATCATAGGTCTATAGACCAGGGTGATCTCCTACTGCATCATAGGACTATAGACCAGGGTGATCTACTACTGTATCATAGGTCTATAGACCAGGGTGATCTCCTACTGCATCATAGTTCTATAGACCAGCGTGATATCCTACTGTATCATAGGTCTATTGACCAGGGTGATCTACTACTGCATCATAGGTCTATAGAACAGGGTGATCTACTACTGCATCATAGGACTATAGACCAGGGTGATCTACTACTGTATCATAGGTCTATAGACCACGGTGATCTCCTACTGTATAATAGGCCTATAGGCCAGGGTGATCTCCTACTGTGTTATAGGTCTACAGACCGGGGTGAACTCCTACTGTATAGGTCTATAGGCCAGGGTGATCTCCTACTGCATCATAGGTCTATATACCAGGGTGATCTCCTACTGCATCATAGGTCTATAGACCAGGGTGATCTACTACTGCATCATAGGTCTATAGAAGAGGGTGATCTACTACTGTATCATAGGTCTATAGACCAGGGTGATCTCCTACTGTATCATAGGTCTATAGACCAGAGTGATCTCCTACTGTATAATAGGCCTATAGACCAGGGTTATCTCCTACTCTATCATAGGTCTATAGACCAGGGTGTATCTTCTACTGCATCATAGGCCTATAGACCAGGGTGATCTCCTACTGTATCATAGGTCTATAGACCAGGGTGATCTCCTACTGTATCATAGGTCTATAGACCAGGTTGATCTCCTACTGCATCATAGGTCTATAGACCAGAGTGATCTTCTACTGTTTAATAGGCCTATAGACCAGGGTGATCTCCTACTGCATCATAGGTCTATAGACCAGAGTGATCTCCTACTGTTTAATAGGCCTATAGACCAGGGTGATCTCCTACTGTATCATAGGTCTATAGACCAGGGTGATCCCCTACTGTATCATAGGCCTATGGACTAGGGTGATCTCCTACTGTATCATAGGTCTATGGACCAGGGTGATCTCCTACTCTATCATAGGTCTATAGACCAGGGTGATCTCCTACTGTATCATAGATCTATAGACCAGGGTGATCTCCTACTGTATCATAGGTCTATAGACCAGGGTGATCTCCTACTGTATCATTGGTCTATAGACCAGGGTGATCTACTACTGTATCATAGGTCTATAGACCAGGGTGATCTACTACTGCATCATAGGTCTATAGAACAGGGTGATCTACTACTGCATCATAGGTCTATGGACCAGGGTGATCTCCTACTGCATCATAGGTCTATATACCAGGGTGATCTCCTACTGCATCATAGGTCTATAGACCAAGGTGATATACTACTGTATCATAGGTCTATAGACCAGGGTGATCTACTACTGCATCATAGGTCTATAGAAGAGGGTGATCTAGTACTGTATCATAGGTCTATAGACCAGGGTGATCTCCTACTGTATCATAGGTCTATAGACCAGAGTGATCTCCTACTGTATAATAGGCCTATAGACCAGGGTTATCTCCTACTGTATCATAGGTCTATAGACCAGGGTGATCTCCTACTGCATCATAGGTCTATAGACCAGAGTGATCTCCTATTGTATCATAGGTCTATGGACCAGGGTGATCTCCTACTGTATCATAGGTCTATAGACCAGGGTGATCTCCTACTGTATCATAGGTCTATAGACCAGAGTGATCTCCTACTGTATAATAGGCCAATAGACCAGGGTGATCTCCTACTGTATCATAGGTCTATGGACCAGGGTGATCTCCTACTGTATAATAGGACTATAGACCAGGGCGATCTCCTACTGTATAATAGGCCTATAGGCCAGGGTGATCTCCTACTGTATTATAGGTCTACAGACCGGGGTGAACTCCTACTGTATCATAGGTCTATAGGCCAGGGTGATCTGCTACTGTATCATAGGTCTATAGACCAAGGTGATCTCCTAATTTATCATAGGTCTATAGACCAGGCTGATCTCCTACTGCATCATAGGTCTATAGACCAGGGTGATATACTACTGCATCATAGGACTATAGACCAGGGTGATCTACTACTGTATCATAGGTCTATAGACCAGGGTGATCTCCTACTGCATCATAGGTCTATAGACCAGGGTGATCTCCTACTGTATCATAGGTCTATTGACCAGGGTGATCTCCTACTGTATCATAGGTCTATAGAACAGGGTGATCTACTACTGCATCATAGGTCTATAGACCAGGGTGATCTACTATTGCATCATAGGTCTATAGAAAAGGGTGATCTACTACTGTATCATAGGTCTATAGACCAGGGTGATCTCCTACTGTATCATAGGACTATAGACCAGAGTGATCTCCTACTGTATAATAGGCCTATAGACCAGGGTTATCTCCTACTGTATCATAGGTCTATAGACCAGGGTGATCTCCTACTGCATCATAGGTCTATAGACCAGAGTGATCTCCTACTGTTTAATAGGCCTATAGACCAGGGTGATCTCCTACTGTGTCATAGGTCTATAGACCAGGGTGATCTCCTACTGTATCATAGGTCTATAGACCAGGGTGATCTCCTACTGTATCATAGGTCTATAGACCAGGGTGATCTCCTACTGTATCATAGGTCTATAGACCAGGGTGATCTCCTACTGCATCATAGGTCTATAGACCAGAGTGATCTCCTACTGTAGCATAGGTCTATGGACCAGGGTGCTCTCCTACTGCATCATAGGTCTATAGACCAGGGTGATCTCCTACTGTATCATAGGTCTATAGACCAGAGTGATCTCCTACTGTATAATAGGCCAATAGACCAGGGTGATCTCCTACTGTATCATAGGTCTATGGACCAGGGTGATCTCCTACTGTATAATAGGCCTATAGACCAGGGTGATCTCCTACTGTATAATAGGCCTATAGGCCAGGGTGATCTCCTACTGTGTTATAGGTCTACAGACCGGGGTGAACTCCTACTGTATCATAGGTCTATAGGCCAGGGTGATCTACTACTGTATCATAGGTCTATAGACCAAGGTGATCTCCTACTGTATCATAGGTCTATAGACCAGGGTGATCTCGTACTGTATCATAGGTATATAGGCCAGGGTGATCTCCTACTGTATCATAGGTCTATAGACCAGGGTGATCTCCTACTGCATCATAGGTCTATATACCAGGGTGATCTCCTACTGCATCATAGGTCTATAGACCAGGGTGATCTCCTACTGTATAATAGGCCTATAGACCAGGGTGATCTCCTACTGTATAATAGGCCTATAGACCAGGGTTATCTCCTACTGTATCATAGGTCTATAGACCAGGGTGATCTCCTACTGCATCATAGGTCTATAGACCAGAGTGATCTCCTACTGTTTAATAGGCCTATAGACCAGGGTGATCTCCTACTGTGTCATAGGTCTATAGACCAGGGTGATCTCCTACTGTATCATAGGTCTATAGACCAGGGTGATCTCCTACTGTATCATAGGTCTATAGACCAGGGTGATCTCCTACTGTATCATAGGTCTATAGACCAGGGTGATCTCCTACTGCATCATAGGTCTATAGACCAGAGTGATCTCCTACTGTAGCATAGGTCTATGGACCAGGGTGCTCTCCTACTGCATCATAGGTCTATAGACCAGGGTGATCTCCTACTGTATCATAGGTCTATAGACCAGAGTGATCTCCTACTGTATAATAGGCCAATAGACCAGGGTGATCTCCTACTGTATCATAGGTCTATGGACCAGGGTGATCTCCTACTGTATAATAGGCCTATAGACCAGGGTGATCTCCTACTGTATAATAGGCCTATAGGCCAGGGTGATCTCCTACTGTGTTATAGGTCTACAGACCGGGGTGAACTCCTACTGTATCATAGGTCTATAGGCCAGGGTGATCTACTACTGTATCATAGGTCTATAGACCAAGGTGATCTCCTACTGTATCATAGGTCTATAGACCAGGGTGATCTCGTACTGTATCATAGGTATATAGGCCAGGGTGATCTCCTACTGTATCATAGGTCTATAGACCAGGGTGATCTCCTACTGCATCATAGGTCTATATACCAGGGTGATCTCCTACTGCATCATAGGTCTATAGACCAGGGTGATCTACTACTGTATCATAGGTCTATAGACCAGGGTGATCTACTACTGCATCATAGGTCTATAGAAGAGGGTGATCTACTACTGTATCATAGGTCTATAGACCAGGGTGATCTCCTACTGTATCATAGGTCTATAGACCAGAGTGATCTCCTACTGTATAATAGGCCTATAGACCAGGGTTATCTCCTACTGTATCATAGGTCTATAGACCAGGGTGATCTCCTACTGCATCATAGGTCTATAGACCAGAGTGATCTCCTACTGTTTAATAGGCCTATAGACCAGGGTGATCTCCTACTGTGTCATAGGTCTATAGACCAGGGTGATCTCCTACTGTATCATAGGTCTATAGACCAGGGTGATCTCCTACTGTATCATAGGTCTATAGACCAGGGTGATCTCCTACTGTATCATAGGCCTATAGACCAGGGTGATTTCCTACTGCATCATAGGTCTATAGACCAGAGTGATCTCCTACTGTAGCATAGGTCTATGGACCAGGGTGATCTCCTACTGCATCATAGGTCTATAGACCAGGGTGATCTCCTACTGTATCATAGGTCTATAGACCAGAGTGATATCCTACTGTATAATAGGCCAATAGACCAGGGTGATCTCCTACTGTATCATAGGTCTATGGACCAGGGTGATCTCCTACTGTATAATAGGCCTATAGACCACGGTGATCTCCTACTGTATAATAGGCCTATAGGCCAGGGTGATCTCCTACTGTGTTATAGGTCTACAGACCGGGGTGAACTCCTACTGTATCATCGGTCTATAGGCCAGGGTGATCTCCTACTGTATCATAGGTCTATAGACCAAGGTAATCTCCTACTGTATCATAGGTCTATAG
The DNA here is from genome assembly GCF_057628025.1 of Oncorhynchus mykiss. Classification (NCBI taxonomy): domain Eukaryota; kingdom Metazoa; phylum Chordata; class Actinopteri; order Salmoniformes; family Salmonidae; genus Oncorhynchus; species Oncorhynchus mykiss. The sequence continues at coordinate 79,496,073 of NC_143034.1, read as the reverse complement.
ACCAGGGTGATCTCCTACTGCATCATAGGTATATAGGCCAGGGTGATCTCCTACTGTATCATAGGTCTATAGACCAGGGTGATCTCCTACTGCATCATAGGTCTATATACCAGGGTGATCTCCTACTGCATCATAGGTCTATAGACCAGGGTGATCTACTACTGTATCATAGGTCTATAGACCAGGGTGATCTACTACTGCATCATAGGTCTATAGAAGAGGGTGATCTACTACTGTATCATAGGTCTATAGACCAGGGTGATCTCCTACTGTATCATAGGTCTATAGACCAGAGTGATCTCCTACTGTATAATAGGCCTATAGACCAGGGTTATCTCCTACTGTATCATAGGTCTATAGACCAGGGTGATCTCCTACTGCATCATAGGTCTATAGACCAGAGTGATCTCCTACTGTTTAATAGGCCTATAGACCAGGGTGATCTCCTACTGTGTCATAGGTCTATAGACCAGGGTGATCTCCTACTGTATCATAGGTCTATAGACCAGGGTGATCTCCTACTGTATCATAGGTCTATAGACCAGGGTGATCTCCTACTGTATCATAGGCCTATAGACCAGGGTGATTTCCTACTGCATCATAGGTCTATAGACCAGAGTGATCTCCTACTGTAGCATAGGTCTATGGACCAGGGTGATCTCCTACTGCATCATAGGTCTATAGACCAGGGTGATCTCCTACTGTATCATAGGTCTATAGACCAGAGTGATATCCTACTGTATAATAGGCCAATAGACCAGGGTGATCTCCTACTGTATCATAGGTCTATGGACCAGGGTGATCTCCTACTGTATAATAGGCCTATAGACCACGGTGATCTCCTACTGTATAATAGGCCTATAGGCCAGGGTGATCTCCTACTGTGTTATAGGTCTACAGACCGGGGTGAACTCCTACTGTATCATCGGTCTATAGGCCAGGGTGATCTCCTACTGTATCATAGGTCTATAGACCAAGGTAATCTCCTACTGTATCATAGGTCTATAGACCAGGGTGATCTCCTACTGCATCATAGGTCTATAGACCAGGGTGATATACTACTGCATCATAGGACTATAGACCAGGGTGATCTACTACTGTATCATAGGTCTATAGACCAGGGTGATCTCCTACTGCATCATAGGTCTATAGACCAGGGTGATATCCTACTGTATCATAGGTCTATTGACCAGGGTGATCTACTACTGCATCATAGGTCTATAGAACAGGGTGATCTACTACTGCATCATAGGACTATAGACCAGGGTGATCTACTACTGTATCATAGGTCTATAGACCACGGTGATCTCCTACTGTATAATAGGCCTATAGGCCAGGGTGATCTCCTACTGTGTTATAGGTCTACAGACCGGGGTGAACTCCTACTGTATCATCGGTCTATAGGCCAGGGTGATCTCCTACTGCATCATAGGTCTATATACCAGGGTGATCTCCTACTGCATCATAGGTCTATAGACCAGGGTGATCTACTACTGCATCATAGGTCTATAGAAGAGGGTGATCTACTACTGTATAATATGTCTATAGACCAGGGTGATCTCCTACTGTATCATAGGTCTATAGACCAGAGTGATCTCCTACTGTATAATAGGCCTATAGACCAGGGTTATCTCCTACTGTATCATAGGTCTATAGACCAGAGTGATCTCCTACTGTTTAATAGGCCTATAGACCAGGGTGATCTCCTACTGTATCATAGGTCTATAGACCAGGGTTATCTCCTACTGTATCATAGGTCTATAGACCAGGTTGATCTCCTACTGCATCATAGGTCTATAGACCAGAGTGATCTTCTACTGTTTAATAGGCCTATAGACCAGGGTGATATCCTACTGCATCATAGGTCTATAGACCAGAGTGATCTCCTACTGTTTAATAGGCCTATAGACCAGGGTGATCTCCTACTGTATCATAGGTCTATAGACCAGGGTGATCTCCTACTGTATCATAGGCCTATGGACTAGGGTGATCTCCTACTGTATCATAGGTCTATGGACCAGGGTGATATCCTACTCTATCATAGGTCTATAGACCAGGGTGATCTCCTACTGTATCATAGATCTATAGACCAGGGTGATCTACTACTGTATCATAGGTCTATAGACCAGGGTGATCTACTACTGCATCATAGGTCTATAGAACAGGGTGATCTACTACTGCATCATAGGTCTATGGACCAGGGTGATCTCCTACTGCATCATAGGTCTATATACCAGGGTGATCTCCTACTGCATCATAGGTCTATAGACCAGGGTGATATACTACTGTATCATAGGTCTATAGACCAGGGTGATCTACTACTGCATCATAGGTCTATAGAAGAGGGTGATCTACTACTGTATCATAGGTCTATAGACCAGGGTGATCTCCTACTGTATCATAGGTCTATAGACCAGAGTGATCTCCTACTGTATAATAGGCCTATAGACCAGGGTTATCTCCTACTGTATCATAGGTCTATAGACCAGGGTGATCTCCTACTGCATCATAGGTCTATAGACCATAGTGATCTCCTAGTGTTTAATAGGCCTATAGACCAGGGTGACCCCTACTGTATCATAGGTCTATAGACCAGAGTGATCTCCTACTGTTTAATAGGCCTATAGACCAGGGTGATCTCCTACTGCATCATAGGTCTATAGACCAGAGTGATCTCCTACTGTTTTATAGGCCTATAGACCAGGGTGATCTCCTACTGTATCATAGGTCTGTAGACCAGGGTGATCTCCTACTGTATCATAGGTCTATGGACTAGGGTGATCTCCTACTGTATCATAGGTCTATGGACCAGGGTGATCTCCTACTCTATCATATGTCTATAGACCAGGGTGATCTCCTACTGTATCATAGATCTATAGACCAGGGTGATCTCCTACTGTATCATAGGTCTATAGACCAGGGTGATCTCCTACTGTATCATTGGTCTATAGACCAGGGTGATCTCCTTCTGTGTCATAGGTCTATAGACCAGGGTGATCTCCTACTGTATCAAAGGTCAATGGACCAGGGTGATCTCCTACTGTATAATAGGCCTATAGACCAGGGTGATCTCCTACTGTATCATAGGTCTATAGACCAGGGTGATCTCCTACTGTATCATAGGTCTATGGACTAGGGTGATCTCCTACTGTATCAAAGGTCTATAGACCAGGGTGATCTCCTACTGTATCATAGGTTTATAGGCCAGGGTGATCTCCGACTGTATCATAAGTCTATAGACCAGGGTGATCTCCTACTGCATCATAGGTCTATAGACCAGGGTGATCTACTACTGCATCATAGGTCTATAGAAGAGGGTGATCTACTACTGTATCATAGGTCTATAGACCAGGGTGATCTCCTACTGCATTTTAGGTCTATAGACCAGGGTGATCTCCTACTGTATCATAGGTCTATAGACCAGGGTGATCTCCTACTGCATCATAGGTCTATAGACCAGGGTGATCTCCTACTGTATCATAGGTCTATAGACCAGGATGATCTCATATTTTATCATAGGTCTATAGACCAGGGTGATCTCCTACTGTATCATAGGTCTATAGACCAGAGTGATCTCCTACTGTATAATAGGCCTATAGACCAGGGTGATCTCCTACTGTATCATAGGTCTATGGACCAGGGTGATCTCCTACTGTATAATAGGTCTATAGACCAGGGTTATCTACTACTGCATCATAGGACTATAGACCAGGGTGATCTACTACTGTATCATAGGTCTATAGACCAGGGTGATCTACTACTGCATCATAGGTCTATAGAACAGGGTGATCTACTACTGCATCATAGGTCTATGGACCAGGGTGATCTCCTACTGTATCATAGGTCTATAGACCAGAGTGATCTCCTACTGTATAATAGGCCTATAGACCAGGGTGATCTCCTACTGTATCATAGGTCTATGGACCAGGGTGATCTCCTACTGTATAATAGGTCTATAGACCAGGGTTATCTACTACTGCATCATAGGACTATAGACCAGGGTGATCTACTACTGTATCATAGGTCTATAGACCAGGGTGATCTACTACTGCATCATAGGTCTATAGAACAGGGTGATCTACTACTGCATCATAGGTCTATGGACCAGGGTGATCTCCTAATGCATCATAGGTCTATAGACCAGGGTGATCTACTACTGTATCATAGGTCTATAGACCAGGGTGATCTACTACTGCATCATAGGTCTATAGAAGAGGGTGATCTACTACTGTATCATAGGTCTATAGACCAGGGTGATCTCCTACTGTATCATAGGACTATAGACCAGAGTGATCTCCTACTGTATAATAGGCCTATAGACCAGGGTTATCTCCTACTGTATCATAGGTCTATAGACCAGGGTGATCTCCTACTGCATCATAGGTCTATAGACCAGAGTGATCTCCTACTGTTTAATAGGCCTATAGACCAGGGTGATCTCCTACTGTGTCATAGGTCTATAGACCAGGGTGATCTCCTACTGTATCATAGGTCTATAGACCAGGGTGATCTCCTACTGTATCATAGGTCTATAGACCAGGGTGATCTCCTACTGTATCATAGGCCTATAGACCAGGGTGATCTCCTACTGCATCATAGGTCTATAGACCAGAGTGATCTCCTACTGTAGCATAGGTCTATGGACCAGGGTGATCTCCTACTGCATCATAGGTCTATAGACCAGGGTGATCTCCTACTGTATCATAGGTCTATAGACCATAGTGATCTCCTACTGTATAATAGGCCAATAGACCAGGGTGATCTCCTACTGTATCATAGGTCTATGGACCAGGGTGATCTCCTACTGTATAATAGGCCTATAGACCAGGGTGATCTCCTACTGTATAATAGGCCTATAGGCCAGGGTGATCTCCTACTGTGTTATAGGTCTACAGACCGGGGTGAACTCCTACTGTATCATAGGTCTATAGGCCAGGGTGATCTACTACTGTATCATAGGTCTATAGACCAAGGTGATCTGCTACTGTATCATAGGTCTATAGACCAAGGTGATCTCCTACTGTATCATAGGTCTATAGACCAGGCTGATCTCCTACTGCATCATAGGTCTATAGACCAGGGTGATATACTACTGCATCATAGGACTATAGAACAGGGTGATCTACTACTGTATCATAGGTCTATAGACCAGGGTGATCTCCTACTGCATCATAGGTCTATAGACCAGGGTGATCTCCTACTGTATCATAGGTCTATTGACCAGGGTGATCTCCTACTGTATCATAGGTCTATAGAACAGGGTGATCTACTACTGCATCATAGGTCTATAGACCAGGGTGATCTATTACTGCATCATAGGTCTATAGAAAAGGGTGATCTACTACTGTATCATAGGTCTATAGACCAGGGTGATCTCCTACTGTATCATAGGACTATAGACCAGAGTGATCTCCTACTGTATAATAGGCCTATAGACCAGGGTTATCTCCTACTGTATCATAGGTCTATAGACCAGGGTGATCTCCTACTGCATCATAGGTCTATAGACCAGAGTGATCTCCTACTGTTTAATAGGCCTATAGACCAGGGTGATCTCCTACTGTGTCATAGGTCTATAGACCAGGGTGATCTCCTACTGTATAATAGGTCTATAGACCAGGGTGATCTCCTACTGTATCATAGGTCTATAGACCAGGGTGATCTCCTACTGTTTAATAGGCCTATAGACCAGGGTGATCTCCTACTGTGTCATAGGTCTATAGACCAGGGTGATCTCCTACTGTATAATAGGTCTATAGACCAGGGTGATCTCCTACTGTATCATAGGTCTATAGACCAGGGTGATCTCCTACTGTATCATAGGCCTATAGACCAGGGTGATCTCCTACTGCATCATAGGTCTATAGACCAGAGTGATCTCCTACTGTAGCATAGGTCTATGGACCAGGGTGATCTCCTACTGCATCATAGGTCTATAGACCAGGGTGATCTCCTACTGTATCATAGGTCTATGGACCAGGGTGATCTCCTACTGTATAATAGGCCTATAGACCAGGGTGATCTCCTACTGTATAATAGGCCTATAGGCCAGGGTGATCTCCTACTGTGTTATAGGTCTACAGACCGGGGTGAACTCCTACTGTATCATAGGTCTATAGGCCAGGGTGATCTCCTACTGTATCATAGGTCTATAGACCAAGGTGATCTCCTACTGTATCATAGGTCTATAGACCAGGGTGATCTCCTACTGCATCATAGGTCTATAGACCAGGGTGATATACTACTGCATCATAGGACTATAGACCAGGGTGATCTACTACTGTGTTATAGGTCTACAGACCGGGGTGAACTCCTACTGTATCATAGGTCTATAGGCCAGGGTGATCTACTACTGTATCATAGGTCTATAGACCAAGGTGATCTGCTACTGTATCATAGGTCTATAGACCAAGGTGATCTCCTACTGTATCATAGGTCTATAGACCAGGCTGATCTCCTACTGCATCATAGGTCTATAGACCAGGGTGATATACTACTGCATCATAGGACTATAGAACAGGGTGATCTACTACTGTATCATAGGTCTATAGACCAGGGTGATCTCCTACTGCATCATAGGTCTATAGACCAGGGTGATCTCCTACTGTATCATAGGTCTATTGACCAGGGTGATCTCCTACTGTATCATAGGTCTATAGAACAGGGTGATCTACTACTGCATCATAGGTCTATAGACCAGGGTGATCTATTACTGCATCATAGGTCTATAGAAAAGGGTGATCTACTACTGTATCATAGGTCTATAGACCAGGGTGATCTCCTACTGTATCATAGGACTATAGACCAGAGTGATCTCCTACTGTATAATAGGCCTATAGACCAGGGTTATCTCCTACTGTATCATAGGTCTATAGACCAGGGTGATCTCCTACTGCATCATAGGTCTATAGACCAGAGTGATCTCCTACTGTTTAATAGGCCTATAGACCAGGGTGATCTCCTACTGTGTCATAGGTCTATAGACCAGGGTGATCTCCTACTGTATAATAGGTCTATAGACCAGGGTGATCTCCTACTGTATCATAGGTCTATAGACCAGGGTGATCTCCTACTGTATCATAGGCCTATAGACCAGGGTGATCTCCTACTGCATCATAGGTCTATAGACCAGAGTGATCTCCTACTGTAGCATAGGTCTATGGACCAGGGTGATCTCCTACTGCATCATAGGTCTATAGACCAGGGTGATCTCCTACTGTATCATAGGTCTATGGACCAGGGTGATCTCCTACTGTATAATAGGCCTATAGACCAGGGTGATCTCCTACTGTATAATAGGCCTATAGGCCAGGGTGATCTCCTACTGTGTTATAGGTCTACAGACCGGGGTGAACTCCTACTGTATCATAGGTCTATAGGCCAGGGTGATCTCCTACTGTATCATAGGTCTATAGACCAAGGTGATCTCCTACTGTATCATAGGTCTATAGACCAGGGTGATCTCCTACTGCATCATAGGTCTATAGACCAGGGTGATATACTACTGCATCATAGGACTATAGACCAGGGTGATCTACTACTGTATCATAGGTCTATAGACCAGGGTGATCTCCTACTGTATCATAGGCCTATGGACCAGGGTGATCTCCTACTGTATCATAGGTCTATGGGCCAGGGTGATCTCCTACTGTATCATAGGTCTATAGACCAGGGTGATCTGCTAGTGTAGCATAGGTCTATAGACCAGGGTGATCTCCTACTGTATCATAGGTCTATAGACCAGGGTGATCTCCTACTGTATTATAGGTCTATAGACCAGGGTGATCTCCTACTGTATCATAGGTCTATAGACCAGGGTGATCTCCTACTGTATCATAGGCCTATAGACCAGGGTGATCTCCTACTGCATCATATGTCTATTGACCAGGGTTATCTCCTACTGTATCATAGGTCTATAGACCAGGGTGATCTCCTACTGTATCATAGGTCTATAGACCAGAGTGATCTCCTACTGTATAATAGGCCTATAGACCAGGGTGATCTCCTACTGTATCATAGGTCTATGGACCAGGGTGATCTCCTACTGTATAATAGGCCTAAAGACCAGGGTGATCTCCTACTGTATAATATGCCTATAGACCAGGGTGATCTCCTACTGTATTATAGGTCTATAGACCAGGGTGATCTTCTACTGTATCATAGGTCTATAGGCCAGGGTGATCTCCTACTGTATCATAGGTCTATAGACCAAGGTGATCTCCTACTGTATCATAGGTCTATAGACCAGGGTGATCTCCTACTGCATCATAGGTCTATAGACCAGGGTGATATACTACTGCATCATAGGACTATAGACCAGGGTGATCTACTACTGTATCATAGGTCTATAGACCAGGGTGATCTCCTACTGCATCATAGGTCTATAGACCAGGGTTATATCCTACTGTATCATAGGTCTATTGACCAGGGTGAGCTCCTACTGTATCATAGGTCTATAGAACAGGGTGATCTACTACTGCATCATAGGTCTATGGACTAGGGTGATCTCCTACTGTATCATAGGTCTATAGAGCAGGGTGATCTCCTACTGCATCATAGGTCTATAGACCAGGGTGATCTCCTACTGCATCATAGGTCTATAGACCAGGGTGATCTCCTACTGTATCATAGGTCTATGGACCAGGATGATCTCCTACTGTATCATAGGTCTATAGACCAGGGTGATCTGCTAGTGTAGCATAGGTCTATAGACCAGGGTGATCTCCTACTGTACCATAGGCCTATGGACCAGGGTGATCTCCTACTGTATCATAGGTCTATGGGCCAGGGTGATCTCCTACTGTATCATAGGTCTATAGACCAGGGTGATCTCCTACTGTATTATAGGTCTATAGACCAGGGTGATCTCCTACTGTATCATAGGTCTATAGACCAGGGTGATCTCCTACTGTATCATAGGCCTATAGACCAGGGTGATCTCCTACTGCATCATATGTCTATAGACCAGGGTTATCTCCTACTGTATCATAGGTCTATAGACCAGGGTGATCTCCGACTGTATCATAGGTCTATAGACCAGAGTGATCTCCTACTGTATAATAGGCCTATAGACCAGGGTGATCTCCTACTGTATCATAGGTCTATGAACCAGGGTGATCTCCTACTGTATAATAGGCCTAAAGACCAGGGTGATCTCCTACTGTATAATATGCCTTTAGACCAGGGTGATCTCCTACTGTATCATAGGCCTATGGACCAGGGTGATCTCCTACTGTATCATAGGTCTATGGGCCAGGGTGATCTCCTACTGTATCATAGGTCTATAGACCAGGGTGATCTGCTAGTGTAGCATAGGTCTATAGACCAGGGTGATCTCCTACTGTATCATAGGTCTATAGACCAGGGTGATCTCCTACTGTATTATAGGTCTATAGACCAGGGTGATCTCCTACTGTATCATAGGTCTATAGACCAGGGTGATCTCCTACTGTATCATAGGCCTATAGACCAGGGTGATCTCCTACTGCATCATATGTCTATTGACCAGGGTTATCTCCTACTGTATCATAGGTCTATAGACCAGGGTGATCTCCTACTGTATCATAGGTCTATAGACCAGAGTGATCTCCTACTGTATAATAGGCCTATAGACCAGGGTGATCTCCTACTGTATCATAGGTCTATGGACCAGGGTGATCTCCTACTGTATAATAGGCCTAAAGACCAGGGTGATCTCCTACTGTATAATATGCCTATAGACCAGGGTGATCTCCTACTGTATTATAGGTCTATAGACCAGGGTGATCTTCTACTGTATCATAGGTCTATAGGCCAGGGTGATCTCCTACTGTATCATAGGTCTATAGACCAAGGTGATCTCCTACTCTATCATAGGTCTATAGACCAGATTGATCTCCTACTGCATCATAGGTCTATAGACCAGGGTGATATACTACTGCATCAAAGGACTATAGACCAGGGTGATCTACTACTGTATCATAGGTCTATAGACCAGGGTGATCTCCTACTGCATCATAGGTCTATAGACCAGGGTTATCTCCTACTGTATCATAGGTCTATTGACCAGGGTGAGCTCCTACTGTATCATAGGTCTATAGAACAGGGTGATCTACTACTGCATCATAGGTCTATGGACTAGGGTGATCTCCTACTGTATCATAGGTCTATAGAGCAGGGTGATCTCCTACTGCATCATAGGTCTATAGACCAGGGTGATCTCCTACTGCATCATAGGTCTATAGACCAGGGTGATCTCCTACTGTATCATAGGTCTACGGACCAGGGTGATCTCCTACTGTATCATAGGTCTATAGACCAGGGTGATCTCCTACTGTATCATAGGCCTATAGACCAGGGTGATCTCCTACTGCATCATATGTCTATAGACCAGGGTTATCTCCTACTGTATCATAGGTCTATAGACCAGGGTGATCTCCTACTGTATCATAGGTCTATAGACCAGAGTGATCTCCTACTGTATAATAGGCCTATAGACCAGGGTGATCTCCTACTGTATCATAGGTCTATGAACCAGGGTGATCTCCTACTGTATAATAGGCCTAAAGACCAGGGTGATCTCCTACTGTATAATATGCCTTTAGACCAGGGTGATCTCCTACTGTATCATAGGCCTATGGACCAGGGTGATCTCCTACTGTATCATAGGTCTATGGGCCAGGGTGATCTCCTACTGTATCATAGGTCTATAGACCAGGGTGATCTCCTACTGTATAATAGGCCTATAGACCAGGGTTATCTCCTACTGTATCATAGGTCTATAGACCAGGGTGATCTCCTACTGCATCATAGGTCTATAGACCAGAGTGATCTCCTACTGTATAATAGGCCAATAGACCAGGGTGATCTCCTACTGTATCATAGGTCTATGGACCAGGGTGATCTCCTACTGTATAATAGGCCTATAGACCAGGGTGATCTCCTACTGTATAATAGGCCTATAGGCCAGGGTGATCTCCTACTGTGTTATAGGTCTACAGACCGGGGTGAACTCCTACTGTATCATAGGTCTATAGGCCAGGGTGATCTACTACTGTATCATAGGTCTATAGACCAAGGTGATCTGCTACTGTATCATAGGTCTATAGACCAAGGTGATCTCCTACTGTATCATAGGTCTATAGACCAGGCTGATCTCCTACTGCATCATAGGTCTATAGACCAGGGTGATATACTACTGCATCATAGGACTATAGAACAGGGTGATCTACTACTGTATCATAGGTCTATAGACCAGGGTGATCTCCTACTGCATCATAGGTCTATAGACCAGGGTGATCTCCTACTGTATCATAGGTCTATTGACCAGGGTGATCTCCTACTGTATCATAGGTCTATAGAACAGGGTGATCTACTACTGCATCATAGGTCTATAGACCAGGGTGATCTATTACTGCATCATAGGTCTATAGAAAAGGGTGATCTACTACTGTATCATAGGTCTATAGACCAGGGTGATCTCCTACTGTATCATAGGACTATAGACCAGAGTGATCTCCTACTGTATAATAGGCCTATAGACCAGGGTTATCTCCTACTGTATCATAGGTCTATAGACCAGGGTGATCTCCTACTGCATCATAGGTCTATAGACCAGAGTGATCTCCTACTGTTTAATAGGCCTATAGACCAGGGTGATCTCCTACTGTGTCATAGGTCTATAGACCAGGGTGATCTCCTACTGTATAATAGGTCTATAGACCAGGGTGATCTCCTACTGTATCATAGGTCTATAGACCAGGGTGATCTCCTACTGTTTAATAGGCCTATAGACCAGGGTGATCTCCTACTGTGTCATAGGTCTATAGACCAGGGTGATCTCCTACTGTATAATAGGTCTATAGACCAGGGTGATCTCCTACTGTATCATAGGTCTATAGACCAGGGTGATCTCCTACTGTATCATAGGCCTATAGACCAGGGTGATCTCCTACTGCATCATAGGTCTATAGACCAGAGTGATCTCCTACTGTAGCATAGGTCTATGGACCAGGGTGATCTCCTACTGCATCATAGGTCTATAGACCAGGGTGATCTCCTACTGTATCATAGGTCTATGGACCAGGGTGATCTCCTACTGTATAATAGGCCTATAGACCAGGGTGATCTCCTACTGTATAATAGGCCTATAGGCCAGGGTGATCTCCTACTGTGTTATAGGTCTACAGACCGGGGTGAACTCCTACTGTATCATAGGTCTATAGGCCAGGGTGATCTCCTACTGTATCATAGGTCTATAGACCAAGGTGATCTCCTACTGTATCATAGGTCTATAGACCAGGGTGATCTCCTACTGCATCATAGGTCTATAGACCAGGGTGATATACTACTGCATCATAGGACTATAGACCAGGGTGATCTACTACTGTGTTATAGGTCTACAGACCGGGGTGAACTCCTACTGTATCATAGGTCTATAGGCCAGGGTGATCTACTACTGTATCATAGGTCTATAGACCAAGGTGATCTGCTACTGTATCATAGGTCTATAGACCAAGGTGATCTCCTACTGTATCATAGGTCTATAGACCAGGCTGATCTCCTACTGCATCATAGGTCTATAGACCAGGGTGATATACTACTGCATCATAGGACTATAGAACAGGGTGATCTACTACTGTATCATAGGTCTATAGACCAGGGTGATCTCCTACTGCATCATAGGTCTATAGACCAGGGTGATCTCCTACTGTATCATAGGTCTATTGACCAGGGTGATCTCCTACTGTATCATAGGTCTATAGAACAGGGTGATCTACTACTGCATCATAGGTCTATAGACCAGGGTGATCTATTACTGCATCATAGGTCTATAGAAAAGGGTGATCTACTACTGTATCATAGGTCTATAGACCAGGGTGATCTCCTACTGTATCATAGGACTATAGACCAGAGTGATCTCCTACTGTATAATAGGCCTATAGACCAGGGTTATCTCCTACTGTATCATAGGTCTATAGACCAGGGTGATCTCCTACTGCATCATAGGTCTATAGACCAGAGTGATCTCCTACTGTTTAATAGGCCTATAGACCAGGGTGATCTCCTACTGTGTCATAGGTCTATAGACCAGGGTGATCTCCTACTGTATAATAGGTCTATAGACCAGGGTGATCTCCTACTGTATCATAGGTCTATAGACCAGGGTGATCTCCTACTGTATCATAGGCCTATAGACCAGGGTGATCTCCTACTGCATCATAGGTCTATAGACCAGAGTGATCTCCTACTGTAGCATAGGTCTATGGACCAGGGTGATCTCCTACTGCATCATAGGTCTATAGACCAGGGTGATCTCCTACTGTATCATAGGTCTATGGACCAGGGTGATCTCCTACTGTATAATAGGCCTATAGACCAGGGTGATCTCCTACTGTATAATAGGCCTATAGGCCAGGGTGATCTCCTACTGTGTTATAGGTCTACAGACCGGGGTGAACTCCTACTGTATCATAGGTCTATAGGCCAGGGTGATCTCCTACTGTATCATAGGTCTATAGACCAAGGTGATCTCCTACTGTATCATAGGTCTATAGACCAGGGTGATCTCCTACTGCATCATAGGTCTATAGACCAGGGTGATATACTACTGCATCATAGGACTATAGACCAGGGTGATCTACTACTGTATCATAGGTCTATAGACCAGGGTGATCTCCTACTGTATCATAGGCCTATGGACCAGGGTGATCTCCTACTGTATCATAGGTCTATGGGCCAGGGTGATCTCCTACTGTATCATAGGTCTATAGACCAGGGTGATCTGCTAGTGTAGCATAGGTCTATAGACCAGGGTGATCTCCTACTGTATCATAGGTCTATAGACCAGGGTGATCTCCTACTGTATTATAGGTCTATAGACCAGGGTGATCTCCTACTGTATCATAGGTCTATAGACCAGGGTGATCTCCTACTGTATCATAGGCCTATAGACCAGGGTGATCTCCTACTGCATCATATGTCTATTGACCAGGGTTATCTCCTACTGTATCATAGGTCTATAGACCAGGGTGATCTCCTACTGTATCATAGGTCTATAGACCAGAGTGATCTCCTACTGTATAATAGGCCTATAGACCAGGGTGATCTCCTACTGTATCATAGGTCTATGGACCAGGGTGATCTCCTACTGTATAATAGGCCTAAAGACCAGGGTGATCTCCTACTGTATAATATGCCTATAGACCAGGGTGATCTCCTACTGTATTATAGGTCTATAGACCAGGGTGATCTTCTACTGTATCATAGGTCTATAGGCCAGGGTGATCTCCTACTGTATCATAGGTCTATAGACCAAGGTGATCTCCTACTGTATCATAGGTCTATAGACCAGGGTGATCTCCTACTGCATCATAGGTCTATAGACCAGGGTGATATACTACTGCATCATAGGACTATAGACCAGGGTGATCTACTACTGTATCATAGGTCTATAGACCAGGGTGATCTCCTACTGCATCATAGGTCTATAGACCAGGGTTATATCCTACTGTATCATAGGTCTATTGACCAGGGTGAGCTCCTACTGTATCATAGGTCTATAGAACAGGGTGATCTACTACTGCATCATAGGTCTATGGACTAGGGTGATCTCCTACTGTATCATAGGTCTATAGAGCAGGGTGATCTCCTACTGCATCATAGGTCTATAGACCAGGGTGATCTCCTACTGCATCATAGGTCTATAGACCAGGGTGATCTCCTACTGTATCATAGGTCTATGGACCAGGATGATCTCCTACTGTATCATAGGTCTATAGACCAGGGTGATCTGCTAGTGTAGCATAGGTCTATAGACCAGGGTGATCTCCTACTGTACCATAGGCCTATGGACCAGGGTGATCTCCTACTGTATCATAGGTCTATGGGCCAGGGTGATCTCCTACTGTATCATAGGTCTATAGACCAGGGTGATCTCCTACTGTATTATAGGTCTATAGACCAGGGTGATCTCCTACTGTATCATAGGTCTATAGACCAGGGTGATCTCCTACTGTATCATAGGCCTATAGACCAGGGTGATCTCCTACTGCATCATATGTCTATAGACCAGGGTTATCTCCTACTGTATCATAGGTCTATAGACCAGGGTGATCTCCGACTGTATCATAGGTCTATAGACCAGAGTGATCTCCTACTGTATAATAGGCCTATAGACCAGGGTGATCTCCTACTGTATCATAGGTCTATGAACCAGGGTGATCTCCTACTGTATAATAGGCCTAAAGACCAGGGTGATCTCCTACTGTATAATATGCCTTTAGACCAGGGTGATCTCCTACTGTATCATAGGCCTATGGACCAGGGTGATCTCCTACTGTATCATAGGTCTATGGGCCAGGGTGATCTCCTACTGTATCATAGGTCTATAGACCAGGGTGATCTGCTAGTGTAGCATAGGTCTATAGACCAGGGTGATCTCCTACTGTATCATAGGTCTATAGACCAGGGTGATCTCCTACTGTATTATAGGTCTATAGACCAGGGTGATCTCCTACTGTATCATAGGTCTATAGACCAGGGTGATCTCCTACTGTATCATAGGCCTATAGACCAGGGTGATCTCCTACTGCATCATATGTCTATTGACCAGGGTTATCTCCTACTGTATCATAGGTCTATAGACCAGGGTGATCTCCTACTGTATCATAGGTCTATAGACCAGAGTGATCTCCTACTGTATAATAGGCCTATAGACCAGGGTGATCTCCTACTGTATCATAGGTCTATGGACCAGGGTGATCTCCTACTGTATAATAGGCCTAAAGACCAGGGTGATCTCCTACTGTATAATATGCCTATAGACCAGGGTGATCTCCTACTGTATTATAGGTCTATAGACCAGGGTGATCTTCTACTGTATCATAGGTCTATAGGCCAGGGTGATCTCCTACTGTATCATAGGTCTATAGACCAAGGTGATCTCCTACTCTATCATAGGTCTATAGACCAGATTGATCTCCTACTGCATCATAGGTCTATAGACCAGGGTGATATACTACTGCATCAAAGGACTATAGACCAGGGTGATCTACTACTGTATCATAGGTCTATAGACCAGGGTGATCTCCTACTGCATCATAGGTCTATAGACCAGGGTTATCTCCTACTGTATCATAGGTCTATTGACCAGGGTGAGCTCCTACTGTATCATAGGTCTATAGAACAGGGTGATCTACTACTGCATCATAGGTCTATGGACTAGGGTGATCTCCTACTGTATCATAGGTCTATAGAGCAGGGTGATCTCCTACTGCATCATAGGTCTATAGACCAGGGTGATCTCCTACTGCATCATAGGTCTATAGACCAGGGTGATCTCCTACTGTATCATAGGTCTACGGACCAGGGTGATCTCCTACTGTATCATAGGTCTATAGACCAGGGTGATCTCCTACTGTATCATAGGCCTATAGACCAGGGTGATCTCCTACTGCATCATATGTCTATAGACCAGGGTTATCTCCTACTGTATCATAGGTCTATAGACCAGGGTGATCTCCTACTGTATCATAGGTCTATAGACCAGAGTGATCTCCTACTGTATAATAGGCCTATAGACCAGGGTGATCTCCTACTGTATCATAGGTCTATGAACCAGGGTGATCTCCTACTGTATAATAGGCCTAAAGACCAGGGTGATCTCCTACTGTATAATATGCCTTTAGACCAGGGTGATCTCCTACTGTATCATAGGCCTATGGACCAGGGTGATCTCCTACTGTATCATAGGTCTATGGGCCAGGGTGATCTCCTACTGTATCATAGGTCTATAGACCAGGGTGATCTCCTACTGTATAATAGGCCTATAGACCAGGGTTATCTCCTACTGTATCATAGGTCTATAGACCAGGGTGATCTCCTACTGCATCATAGGTCTATAGACCAGAGTGATCTCCTACTGTTTAATAGGCCTATAGACCAGGGTGATCTCCTACTGTGTCATAGGTCTATAGACCAGGGTGATCTCCTACTGTATCATAGGTCTATAGACCAGGGTGATCTCCTACTGTATCATAGGTCTATAGACCAGGGTGATCTCCTACTGTATCATAGGCCTATAGACCAGGGTGATCTCCTACTGCATCATAGGTCTATAGACCAGAGTGATCTCCTACTGTAGCATAGGTCTATGGACCAGGGTGATCTCCTACTGCATCATAGGTCTATAGACCAGGGTGATCTCCTACTGTATCATAGGTCTATAGACCATAGTGATCTCCTACTGTATAATAGGCCAATAGACCAGGGTGATCTCCTACTGTATCATAGGTCTATGGACCAGGGTGATCTCCTACTGTATAATAGGCCTATAGAACAGGGTGATCTCCTACTGTATAATAGGCCTATAGGCCAGGGTGATCTCCTACTGTGTTATAGGTCTACAGACCGGGGTGAACTCCTACTGTATCATAGGTCTATAGGCCAGGGTGATCTACTACTGTATCATAGGTCTATAGACCAAGGTGATCTGCTACTGTATCATAGGTCTATAGACCAAGGTGATCTCCTACTGTATCATAGGTCTATAGACCAGGCTGATCTCCTACTGCATCATAGGTCTATAGACCAGGGTGATATACTACTGCATCATAGGACTATAGAACAGGGTGATCTACTACTGTATCATAGGTCTATAGACCAGGGTGATCTCCTACTGCATCATAGGTCTATAGACCAGGGTGATCTCCTACTGTATCATAGGTCTATTGACCAGGGTGATCTCCTACTGTATCATAGGTCTATAGAACAGGGTGATCTACTACTGCATCATAGGTCTATAGACCAGGGTGATCTATTACTGCATCATAGGTCTATAGAAAAGGGTGATCTACTACTGTATCATAGGTCTATAGACCAGGGTGATCTCCTACTGTATCATAGGACTATAGACCAGAGTGATCTCCTACTGTATAATAGGCCTATAGACCAGGGTTATCTCCTACTGTATCATAGGTCTATAGACCAGGGTGATCTCCTACTGCATCATAGGTCTATAGACCAGAGTGATCTCCTACTGTTTAATAGGCCTATAGACCAGGGTGATCTCCTACTGTGTCATAGGTCTATAGACCAGGGTGATCTCCTACTGTATAATAGGTCTATAGACCAGGGTGATCTCCTACTGTATAATAGGTCTATAGACCAGGGTGATCTCCTACTGTATCATAGGCCTATAGACCAGGGTGATCTCCTACTGCATCATAGGTCTATAGACCAGAGTGATCTCCTACTGTAGCATAGGTCTATGGACCAGGGTGATCTCCTACTGCATCATAGGTCTATAGACCAGGGTGATCTCCTACTGTATCATAGGTCTATGGACCAGGGTGATCTCCTACTGTATAATAGGCCTATAGACCAGGGTGATCTCCTACTGTATAATAGGCCTATAGGCCAGGGTGATCTCCTACTGTGTTATAGGTCTACAGACCGGGGTGAACTCCTACTGTATCATAGGTCTATAGGCCAGGGTGATCTCCTACTGTATCATAGGTCTATAGACCAAGGTGATCTCCTACTGTATCATAGGTCTATAGACCAGGGTGATCTCCTACTGCATCATAGGTCTATAGACCAGGGTGATATACTACTGCATCATAGGACTATAGACCAGGGTGATCTACTACTGTATCATAGGTCTATAGACCAGGGTGATCTCCTACTGTATCATAGGCCTATGGACCAGGGTGATCTCCTACTGTATCATAGGTCTATGGGCCAGGGTGATCTCCTACTGTATCATAGGTCTATAGACCAGGGTGATCTGCTAGTGTAGCATAGGTCTATAGACCAGGGTGATCTCCTACTGTATCATAGGTCTATAGACCAGGGTGATCTCCTACTGTATTATAGGTCTATAGACCAGGGTGATCTCCTACTGTATCATAGGTCTATAGACCAGGGTGATCTCCTACTGTATCATAGGCCTATAGACCAGGGTGATCTCCTACTGCATCATATGTCTATTGACCAGGGTTATCTCCTACTGTATCATAGGTCTATAGACCAGGGTGATCTCCTACTGTATCATAGGTCTATAGACCAGAGTGATCTCCTACTGTATAATAGGCCTATAGACCAGGGTGATCTCCTACTGTATCATAGGTCTATGGACCAGGGTGATCTCCTACTGTATAATAGGCCTAAAGACCAGGGTGATCTCCTACTGTATAATATGCCTATAGACCAGGGTGATCTCCTACTGTATTATAGGTCTATAGACCAGGGTGATCTTCTACTGTATCATAGGTCTATAGGCCAGGGTGATCTCCTACTGTATCATAGGTCTATAGACCAGGGTGATCTCCTACTGCATCATAGGTCTATAGACCAGGGTGATATACTGCTGCATCATAAGACTATAGACCAGGGTGATCTACTACTGTATCATAGGTCTATAGACCAGGGTGATCTCCTACTGCATCATAGGTCTATAGACCAGGGTTATCTCCTACTGTATCATAGGTCTATTGACCAGGGTGAGCTCCTACTGTATCATAGGTCTATAGAACAGGGTGATCTACTACTGCATCATAGGTCTATGGACTAGGGTGATCTCCTACTGTATCATAGGTCTATAGAGCAGGGTGATCTCCTACTGCATCATAGGTCTATAGACCAGGGTGATCTCCTACTGCATCATAGGTCTATAGACCAGGGTGATCTCCTACTGTATCATAGGTCTACGGACCAGGGTGATCTCCTACTGTATCATAGGTCTATAGACCAGGGTGATCTCCTACTGTATCATAGGCCTATAGACCAGGGTGATCTCCTACTGCATCATATGTCTATAGACCAGGGTTATCTCCTACTGTATCATAGGTCTATAGACCAGGGTGATCTCCTACTGTATCATAGGTCTATAGACCAGAGTGATCTCCTACTGTATAATAGGCCTATAGACCAGGGTGATCTCCTACTGTATCATAGGTCTATGAACCAGGGTGATCTCCTACTGTATAATAGGCCTAAAGACCAGGGTGATCTCCTACTGTATAATATGCCTTTAGACCAGGGTGATCTCCTACTGTATCATAGGCCTATGGACCAGGGTGATCTCCTACTGTATCATAGGTCTATGGGCCAGGGTGATCTCCTACTGTATCATAGGTCTATAGACCAGGGTGATCTGCTAGTGTAGCATAGGTCTATAGACCAGGGTGATCTCCTACTGTATCATAGGTCTATAGACCAGGGTGATCTCCTACTGTATTATAGGTCTATAGACCAGGGTGATCTCCTACTGTATCATAGGTCTATAGACCAGGGTGATCTCCTACTGTATCATAGGCCTATAGACCAGGGTGATCTCCTACTGCATCATATGTCTATTGACCAGGGTTATCTCCTACTGTATCATAGGTCTATAGACCAGGGTGATCTCCTACTGTATCATAGGTCTATAGACCAGAGTGATCTCCTACTGTATAATAGGCCTATAGACCAGGGTGATCTCCTACTGTATCATAGGTCTATGGACCAGGGTGATCTCCTACTGTATAATAGGCCTAAAGACCAGGGTGATCTCCTACTGTATAATATGCCTATAGACCAGGGTGATCTCCTACTGTATTATAGGTCTATAGACCAGGGTGATCTTCTACTGTATCATAGGTCTATAGGCCAGGGTGATCTCCTACTGTATCATAGGTCTATAGACCAAGGTGATCTCCTACTGTATCATAGGTCTATAGACCAGGGTGATCTCCTACTGCATCATAGGTCTATAGACCAGGGTGATATACTACTGCATCATAGGACTATAGACCAGGGTGATCTACTACTGTATCATAGGTCTATAGACCAGGGTGATCTCCTACTGCATCATAGGTCTATAGACCAGGGTTATCTCCTACTGTATCATAGGTCTATTGACCAGGGTGAGCTCCTACTGTATCATAGGTCTATAGAACAGGGTGATCTACTACTGCATCATAGGTCTATGGACTAGGGTGATCTCCTACTGTATCATAGGTCTATAGAGCAGGGTGATCTCCTACTGCATCATAGGTCTATAGACCAGGGTGATCTCCTACTGCATCATAGGTCTATAGACCAGGGTGATCTCCTACTGTATCATAGGTCTATGGACCAGGGTGATCTTCTACTGTATCATAGGTCTATAGGCCAGGGTGATCTCCTACTGTATCATAGGTCTATAGACCAAGGTGATCTCCTACTGTATCATAGGTCTATAGACCAAGGTGATCTCCTACTGTATCATAGGTCTATAGACCAGGGTGATCTCCTACTGTATCATAGGCCTATAGACCAGGGTGATCTCCTACTGCATCATATGTCTATTGACCAGGGTTATCTCCTACTGTATCATAGGTCTATAGACCAGGGTGATCTCCTACTGTATCATAGGTCTATAGACCAGAGTGATCTCCTACTGTATAATAGGCCTATAGGCCAGGGTGATCTCCTACTGTATCATAGGTCTATAGACCAAGGTGATCTCCTACTGTATCATAGGTCTATAGACCAAGGTGATCTCCTACTGTATCATAGGTCTATAGACCAGGGTGATCTCCTACTGTATCATAGGCCTATAGACCAGGGTGATCTCCTACTGCATCATATGTCTATTGACCAGGGTTATCTCCTACTGTATCATAGGTCTATAGACCAGGGTGATCTCCTACTGTATCATAGGTCTATAGACCAGAGTGATCTCCTACTGTATAATAGGCCTATAGACCAGGGTGATCTCCTACTGTATCATAGGTCTATGGACCAGGGTGATCTCCTACTGTATAATAGGCCTAAAGACCAGGGTGATCTCCTACTGTATAATATGCCTATAGACCAGGGTGATCTCCTACTGTATTATAGGTCTATAGACCAGGGTGATCTTCTACTGTATCATAGGTCTATAGGCCAGGGTGATCTCCTACTGTATCATAGGTCTATAGACCAGGGTGATCTCCTACTGCATCATAGGTCTATAGACCAGGGTGATATACTACTGCATCATAGGACTATAGACCAGGGTGATCTACTACTGTATCATAGGTCTATAGACCAGGGTGATCTCCTACTGCATCATAGGTCTATAGACCAGGGTTATCTCCTACTGTATCATAGGTCTATTGACCAGGGTGAGCTCCTACTGTATCATAGGTCTATAGAACAGGGTGATCTACTACTGCATCATAGGTCTATGGACTAGGGTGATCTCCTACTGTATCATAGGTCTATAGAGCAGGGTGATCTCCTACTGCATCATAGGTCTATAGACCAGGGTGATCTCCTACTGCATCATAGGTCTATAGACCAGGGTGATCTCCTACTGTATCATAGGTCTACGGACCAGGGTGATCTCCTACTGTATCATAGGTCTATAGACCAGGGTGATCTCCTACTGTATCATAGGCCTATAGACCAGGGTGATCTCCTACTGCATCATATGTCTATAGACCAGGGTTATCTCCTACTGTATCATAGGTCTATAGACCAGGGTGATCTCCTACTGTATCATAGGTCTATAGACCAGAGTGATCTCCTACTGTATAATAGGCCTATAGACCAGGGTGATCTCCTACTGTATCATAGGTCTATGAACCAGGGTGATCTCCTACTGTATAATAGGCCTAAAGACCAGGGTGATCTCCTACTGTATAATATGCCTTTAGACCAGGGTGATCTCCTACTGTATCATAGGCCTATGGACCAGGGTGATCTCCTACTGTATCATAGGTCTATGGGCCAGGGTGATCTCCTACTGTATCATAGGTCTATAGACCAGGGTGATCTGCTAGTGTAGCATAGGTCTATAGACCAGGGTGATCTCCTACTGTATCATAGGTCTATAGACCAGGGTGATCTCCTACTGTATTATAGGTCTATAGACCAGGGTGATCTCCTACTGTATCATAGGTCTATAGACCAGGGTGATCTCCTACTGTATCATAGGCCTATAGACCAGGGTGATCTCCTACTGCATCATATGTCTATTGACCAGGGTTATCTCCTACTGTATCATAGGTCTATAGACCAGGGTGATCTCCTACTGTATCATAGGTCTATAGACCAGAGTGATCTCCTACTGTATAATAGGCCTATAGACCAGGGTGATCTCCTACTGTATCATAGGTCTATGGACCAGGGTGATCTCCTACTGTATAATAGGCCTAAAGACCAGGGTGATCTCCTACTGTATAATATGCCTATAGACCAGGGTGATCTCCTACTGTATTATAGGTCTATAGACCAGGGTGATCTTCTACTGTATCATAGGTCTATAGGCCAGGGTGATCTCCTACTGTATCATAGGTCTATAGACCAAGGTGATCTCCTACTGTATCATAGGTCTATAGACCAGGGTGATCTCCTACTGCATCATAGGTCTATAGACCAGGGTGATATACTACTGCATCATAGGACTATAGACCAGGGTGATCTACTACTGTATCATAGGTCTATAGACCAGGGTGATCTCCTACTGCATCATAGGTCTATAGACCAGGGTTATCTCCTACTGTATCATAGGTCTATTGACCAGGGTGAGCTCCTACTGTATCATAGGTCTATAGAACAGGGTGATCTACTACTGCATCATAGGTCTATGGACTAGGGTGATCTCCTACTGTATCATAGGTCTATAGAGCAGGGTGATCTCCTACTGCATCATAGGTCTATAGACCAGGGTGATCTCCTACTGCATCATAGGTCTATAGACCAGGGTGATCTCCTACTGTATCATAGGTCTATGGACCAGGGTGATCTTCTACTGTATCATAGGTCTATAGGCCAGGGTGATCTCCTACTGTATCATAGGTCTATAGACCAAGGTGATCTCCTACTGTATCATAGGTCTATAGACCAAGGTGATCTCCTACTGTATCATAGGTCTATAGACCAGGGTGATCTCCTACTGCATCATAGGTCTATAGACCAGGGTGATATACTACTGCATCATAGGACTATAGACCAGGGTGATCTACTACTGTATCATATGTCTATAGACCAGGGTGATCTCCTACTGCATCATAGGTCTATAGACCAGGGTTATATCCTACTGTATCATAGGTCTATTGACCAGGGTGAGCTCCTACTGTATCATAGGTCTATAGAACAGGGTGATCTACTACTGCATCATAGGTCTATGGACTAGGGTGATCTCCTACTGTATCATAGGTCTATAGAGCAGGGTGATCTCCTACTGCATCATAGGTCTATAGACCAGGGTGATCTCCTACTGCATCATAGGTCTATAGACCAGGGTGATCTCCTACTGTATCATAGGTCTATGGACCAGGATGATCTCCTACTGTATCATAGGTCTATAGACCAGGGTGATCTGCTAGTGTAGCATAGGTCTATAGACCAGGGTGATCTCCTACTGTACCATAGGCCTATGGACCAGGGTGATCTCCTACTGTATCATAGGTCTATGGGCCAGGGTGATCTCCTACTGTATCATAGGTCTATAGACCAGGGTGATCTGCTACTGTATCATAGGTCTATAGACCAGGGTGATCTCCTACTGTATTATAGGTCTATAGACCAGGGTGATCTCCTACTGTATCATAGGTCTATAGACCAGGGTGATCTCCTACTGTATCATAGGCCTATAGACCAGGGTGATCTCCTACTGCATCATATGTCTATAGACCAGGGTTATCTCCTACTGTATCATAGGTATATAGACCAGGGTGATCTCCTACTGTATCATAGGTCTATAGACCAGAGTGATCTCCTACTGTATAATAGGCCTATAGACCAGGGTTATCTCCTACTGTATCATAGGTCTATGAACCAGGGTGATCTCCTACTGTATAATAGGCCTAAAGACCAGGGTGATCTCCTACTGTATAATATGCCTTTAGACCAGGGTGATCTCCTACTGTATCATAGGCCTATGGACCAGGGTGATCTCCTACTGTATCATAGGTCTATGGGCCAGGGTGATCTCCTACTGTATCATAGGTCTATAGACCAGGGTGATCTGCTAGTGTAGCATAGGTCTATAGACCAGGGTGATCTCCTACTGTATCATAGGTCTATAGACCAGGGTGATCTCCTACTGTATTATAGGTCTATAGACCAGGGTGATCTCCTACTGTATCATAGGTCTATAGACCAGGGTGATCTCCTACTGTATCATAGGCCTATAGACCAGGGTGATCTCCTACTGCATCATATGTCTATTGACCAGGGTTATCTCCTACTGTATCATAGGTCTATAGACCAGGGTGATCTCCTACTGTATCATAGGTCTATAGACCAGAGTGATCTCCTACTGTATAATAGGCCTATAGACCAGGGTGATCTCCTACTGTATCATAGGTCTATGGACCAGGGTGATCTCCTACTGTATAATAGGCCTAAAGACCAGGGTGATCTCCTACTGTATAATATGCCTATAGACCAGGGTGATCTCCTACTGTATTATAGGTCTATAGACCAGGGTGATCTTCTACTGTATCATAGGTCTATAGGCCAGGGTGATCTCCTACTGTATCATAGGTCTATAGACCAAGGTGATCTCCTACTGTATCATAGGTCTATAGACCAGGGTGATCTCCTACTGCATCATAGGTCTATAGACCAGGGTGATATACTACTGCATCATAGGACTATAGACCAGGGTGATCTACTACTGTATCATAGGTCTATAGACCAGGGTGATCTCCTACTGCATCATAGGTCTATAGACCAGGGTTATCTCCTACTGTATCATAGGTCTATTGACCAGGGTGAGCTCCTACTGTATCATAGGTCTATAGAACAGGGTGATCTACTACTGCATCATAGGTCTATGGACTAGGGTGATCTCCTACTGTATCATAGGTCTATAGAGCAGGGTGATCTCCTACTGCATCATAGGTCTATAGACCAGGGTGATCTCCTACTGCATCATAGGTCTATAGACCAGGGTGATCTCCTACTGTATCATAGGTCTACGGACCAGGGTGATCTCCTACTGTATCATAGGTCTATAGACCAGGGTGATCTCCTACTGTATCATAGGCCTATAGACCAGGGTGATCTCCTACTGCATCATATGTCTATAGACCAGGGTTATCTCCTACTGTATCATAGGTCTATAGACCAGGGTGATCTCCTACTGTATCATAGGTCTATAGACCAGAGTGATCTCCTACTGTATAATAGGCCTATAGACCAGGGTGATCTCCTACTGTATCATAGGTCTATGAACCAGGGTGATCTCCTACTGTATAATAGGCCTAAAGACCAGGGTGATCTCCTACTGTATAATATGCCTTTAGACCAGGGTGATCTCCTACTGTATCATAGGCCTATGGACCAGGGTGATCTCCTACTGTATCATAGGTCTATGAGCCAGGGTGATCTCCTACTGTATCATAGGTCTATAGACCAGGGTGATCTGCTAGTGTAGCATAGGTCTATAGACCAGGGTGATCTCCTACTGTATCATAGGTCTATAGACCAGGGTGATCTCCTACTGTATTATAGGTCTATAGACCAGGGTGATCTCCTACTGTATCATAGGTCTATAGACCAGGGTGATCTCCTACTGTATCATAGGCCTATAGACCAGGGTGATCTCCTACTGCATCATATGTCTATTGACCAGGGTTATCTCCTACTGTATCATAGGTCTATAGACCAGGGTGATCTCCTACTGTATCATAGGTCTATAGACCAGAGTGATCTCCTACTGTATAATAGGCCTATAGACCAGGGTGATCTCCTACTGTATCATAGGTCTATGGACCAGGGTGATCTCCTACTGTATAATAGGCCTAAAGACCAGGGTGATCTCCTACTGTATAATATGCCTATAGACCAGGGTGATCTCCTACTGTATTATAGGTCTATAGACCAGGGTGATCTTCTACTGTATCATAGGTCTATAGGCCAGGGTGATCTCCTACTGTATCATAGGTCTATAGACCAAGGTGATCTCCTACTGTATCATAGGTCTATAGACCAGGGTGATCTCCTACTGCATCATAGGTCTATAGACCAGGGTGATATACTACTGCATCATAGGACTATAGACCAGGGTGATCTACTACTGTATCATAGGTCTATAGACCAGGGTGATCTCCTACTGCATCATAGGTCTATAGACCAGGGTTATCTCCTACTGTATCATAGGTCTATTGACCAGGGTGAGCTCCTACTGTATCATAGGTCTATAGAACAGGGTGATCTACTACTGCATCATAGGTCTATGGACTAGGGTGATCTCCTACTGTATCATAGGTCTATAGAGCAGGGTGATCTCCTACTGCATCATAGGTCTATAGACCAGGGTGATCTCCTACTGCATCATAGGTCTATAGACCAGGGTGATCTCCTACTGTATCATAGGTCTATGGACCAGGATGATCTCCTACTGTATCATAGGTCTATAGACCAGAGTGATCTCCTACTGTATAATAGGCCTATAGACCAGGGTGATCTCCTACTGTATCATAGGTCTATGGACCAGGGTGATCTCCTACTGTATAATAGGCCTAAAGACCAGGGTGATCTCCTACTGTATAATATGCCTTTAGACCAGGGTGATCTCCTACTGTATTATAGGTCTATAGACCAGGGTGATCTTCTACTGTATCATAGGTCTATAGGCCAGGGTGATCTCCTACTGTATCATAGGTCTATAGACCAAGGTGATCTCCTACTGTATCATGGGTCTATAGACCAGGGTGATATCCTACTGTATCATAGGTCTATTGACCAGGGTGATCTCCTACTGTATCATAGGTCTATAGAACAGGGTGATCTACTACTGCATCATAGGTCTATGGACTAGGGTGATCTACTACTGTATCATAGGTCTATAGAGCAGGGTGATCCCCTACTGCATCATAGGTCTATAGACTAGGGTGATCTCCTACTGCATCATAGGTCTATAGACCAGGGTGATCTCCTACTGTATCATAGGCCTATGGACCAGGGTGATCTCCTACTGTATCATAGGTCTATAGACCAGGGTGATCTCCTACTGTATCATAGGTCTATGGACCAGGATGATCTCCTACTGTATCATAGGTCTATAGACCAGGGTGATCTGCTAGTGTAGCATAGGTCTATAGACCAGGGTGATCTCCTACTGTACCATAGGCCTATGGACCAGGGTGATCTCCTACTGTATCATAGGTCTATGGGCCAGGGTGATCTCCTACTGTATCATAGGTCTATAGACCAGGGTGATCTGCTAGTGTAGCATAGGTCTATAGACCAGGGTGATCTCCTACTGTATCATAGGTCTATAGACCAGGGTGATCTCCTACTGTATTATAGGTCTATAGACCAGGGTGATCTCCTACTGTATCATAGGTCTATAGACCAGGGTGATCTCCTACTGTATCATAGGCCTATAGACCAGGGTGATCTCCTACTGCATCATATGTCTATAGACCAGGGTTATCTCCTACTGTATCATAGGTCTATAGACCAGGGTGATCTCCTACTGTATCATAGGTCTATAGACCAGAGTGATCTCCTACTGTATAATAGGCCTATAGACCTGGGTGATGTCCTACTGTATCATAGGTCTATGAACCAGGGTGATCTCCTACTGTATAATAGGCCTAAAGACCAGGGTGATCTCCTACTGTATAATATGCCTTTAGACCAGGGTGATCTCCTACTGTATCATAGGCCTATGGACCAGGGTGATCTCCTACTGTATCATAGGTCTATGGGCCAGGGTGATCTCCTACTGTATCATAGGTCTATAGACCAGGGTGATCTGCTAGTGTAGCATAGGTCTATAGACCAGGGTGATCTCCTACTGTATCATAGGTCTATAGACCAGGGTGATCTCCTACTGTATTATAGGTCTATAGACCAGGGTGATCTCCTACTGTATCATAGGTCTATAGACCAGGGTGATCTCCTACTGTATCATAGGCCTATAGACCAGGGTGATCTCCTACTGCATCATATGTCTATTGACCAGGGTTATCTCCTACTGTATCATAGGTCTATAGACCAGGGTGATCTCCTACTGTATCATAGGTCTATAGACCAGAGTGATCTCCTACTGTATAATAGGCCTATAGACCAGGGTGATCTCCTACTGTATCATAGGTCTATGGACCAGGGTGATCTCCTACTGTATAATAGGCCTAAAGACCAGGGTGATCTCCTACTGTATAATATGCCTATAGACCAGGGTGATCTCCTACTGTATTATAGGTCTATAGACCAGGGTGATCTTCTACTGTATCATAGGTCTATAGGCCAGGGTGATCTCCTACTGTATCATAGGTCTATAGACCAAGGTGATCTCCTACTGTATCATAGGTCTATAGACCAGGGTGATCTCCTACTGCATCATAGGTCTATAGACCAGGGTGATATACTACTGCATCATAGGACTATAGACCAGGGTGATCTACTACTGTATCATAGGTCTATAGACCAGGGTGATCTCCTACTGCATCATAGGTCTATAGACCAGGGTTATCTCCTACTGTATCATAGGTCTATTGACCAGGGTGAGCTCCTACTGTATCATAGGTCTATAGAACAGGGTGATCTACTACTGCATCATAGGTCTATGGACTAGGGTGATCTCCTACTGTATCATAGGTCTATAGAGCAGGGTGATCTCCTACTGCATCATAGGTCTATAGACCAGGGTGATCTCCTACTGCATCATAGGTCTATAGACCAGGGTGATCTCCTACTGTATCATAGGTCTACGGACCAGGGTGATCTCCTACTGTATCATAGGTCTATAGACCAGAGTGATCTCCTACTGTATAATAGGCCTATAGACCTGGGTGATGTCCTACTGTATCATAGGTCTATGAACCAGGGTGATCTCCTACTGTATAATAGGCCTAAAGACCAGGGTGATCTCCTACTGTATAATATGCCTTTAGACCAGGGTGATCTCCTACTGTATCATAGGCCTATGGACCAGGGTGATCTCCTACTGTATCATAGGTCTATGGGCCAGGGTGATCTCCTACTGTATCATAGGTCTATAGACCAGGGTGATCTGCTAGTGTAGCATAGGTCTATAGACCAGGGTGATCTCCTACTGTATCATAGGTCTATAGACCAGGGTGATCTCCTACTGTATTATAGGTCTATAGACCAGGGTGATCTCCTACTGTATCATAGGTCTATAGACCAGGGTGATCTCCTACTGTATCATAGGCCTATAGACCAGGGTGATCTCCTACTGCATCATATGTCTATTGACCAGGGTTATCTCCTACTGTATCATAGGTCTATAGACCAGGGTGATCTCCTACTGTATCATAGGTCTATAGACCAGAGTGATCTCCTACTGTATAATAGGCCTATAGACCAGGGTGATCTCCTACTGTATCATAGGTCTATGGACCAGGGTGATCTCCTACTGTATAATAGGCCTAAAGACCAGGGTGATCTCCTACTGTATAATATGCCTATAGACCAGGGTGATCTCCTACTGTATTATAGGTCTATAGACCAGGGTGATCTTCTACTGTATCATAGGTCTATAGGCCAGGGTGATCTCCTACTGTATCATAGGTCTATAGACCAAGGTGATCTCCTACTGTATCATAGGTCTATAGACCAGGGTGATCTCCTACTGCATCATAGGTCTATAGACCAGGGTGATATACTACTGCATCATAGGACTATAGACCAGGGTGATCTACTACTGTATCATAGGTCTATAGACCAGGGTGATCTCCTACTGCATCATAGGTCTATAGACCAGGGTTATCTCCTACTGTATCATAGGTCTATAGAGCAGGGTGATCTCCTACTGCATCATAGGTCTATAGACCAGGGTGATCTCCTACTGCATCATAGGTCTATAGACCAGGGTGATCTCCTACTGTATCATAGGTCTACGGACCAGGGTGATCTCCTACTGTATCATAGGTCTATAGACCAGGGTGATCTCCTACTGTATCATAGGCCTATAGACCAGGGTGATCTCCTACTGCATCATATGTCTATAGACCAGGGTTATCTCCTACTGTATCATAGGTCTATAGACCAGGGTGATCTCCTACTGTATCATAGGTCTATAGACCAGAGTGATCTCCTACTGTATAATAGGCCTATAGACCAGGGTGATCTCCTACTGTATCATAGGTCTATGAACCAGGGTGATCTCCTACTGTATAATAGGCCTAAAGACCAGGGTGATCTCCTACTGTATAATATGCCTTTAGACCAGGGTGATCTCCTACTGTATCATAGGCCTATGGACCAGGGTGA
Source organism: Oncorhynchus mykiss (assembly GCF_057628025.1). NCBI lineage: Eukaryota > Metazoa > Chordata > Actinopteri > Salmoniformes > Salmonidae > Oncorhynchus > Oncorhynchus mykiss. Next base: position 79,464,888 of record NC_143034.1, on the reverse strand, counting down.
TCTCCTACTGTATCATAGGTCTATGGGCCAGGGTGATCTCCTACTGTATCATAGGTCTATAGACCAGGGTGATCTGCTAGTGTAGCATAGGTCTATAGACCAGGGTGATCTCCTACTGTATCATAGGTCTATAGACCAGGGTGATCTCCTACTGTATTATAGGTCTATAGACCAGGGTGATCTCCTACTGTATCATAGGTCTATAGACCAGGGTGATCTCCTACTGTATCATAGGCCTATAGACCAGGGTGATCTCCTACTGCATCATATGTCTATTGACCAGGGTTATCTCCTACTGTATCATAGGTCTATAGACCAGGGTGATCTCCTACTGTATCATAGGTCTATAGACCAGAGTGATCTCCTACTGTATAATAGGCCTATAGACCAGGGTGATCTCCTACTGTATCATAGGTCTATGGACCAGGGTGATCTCCTACTGTATAATAGGCCTAAAGACCAGGGTGATCTCCTACTGTATAATATGCCTATAGACCAGGGTGATCTCCTACTGTATTATAGGTCTATAGACCAGGGTGATCTCAAACTGTATTATAGGTCTATAGACCAGGGTGATCTCCTACTGTATCATAGGTCTATAGACCAGGGTGATCTCCTACTGTATCATAGGCCTATAGACCAGGGTGATCTCCTACTGCATCATATGTCTATTGACCAGGGTTATCTCCTACTGTATCATAGGTCTATAGACCAGGGTGATCTCCTACTGTATCATAGGTCTATAGACCAGAGTGATCTCCTACTGTATAATAGGCCTATAGACCAGGGTGATCTCCTACTGTATCATAGGTCTATGGACCAGGGTGATCTCCTACTGTATAATAGGCCTAAAGACCAGGGTGATCTCCTACTGTATAATATGCCTATAGACCAGGGTGATCTCCTACTGTATTATAGGTCTATAGACCAGGGTGATCTTCTACTGTATCATAGGTCTATAGGCCAGGGTGATCTCCTACTGTATCATAGGTCTATAGACCAAGGTGATCTCCTACTGTATCATAGGTCTATAGACCAGGGTGATCTCCTACTGCATCATAGGTCTATAGACCAGGGTGATATACTACTGCATCATAGGACTATAGACCAGGGTGATCTACTACTGTATCATAGGTCTATAGACCAGGGTGATCTCCTACTGCATCATAGGTCTATAGACCAGGGTTATCTCCTACTGTATCATATGTCTATTGACCAGGGTGAGCTCCTACTGTATCATAGGTCTATAGAACAGGGTGATCTACTACTGCATCATAGGTCTATGGACTAGGGTGATCTCCTACTGTATCATAGGTCTATAGAGCAGGGTGATCTCCTACTGCATCATAGGTCTATAGACCAGGGTGATCTCCTACTGCATCATAGGTCTATAGACCAGGGTGATCTCCTACTGTATCATAGGTCTATGGACCAGGATGATCTCCTACTGTATCATAGGTCTATAGACCAGAGTGATCTCCTACTGTATAATAGGCCTATAGACCAGGGTGATCTCCTACTGTATCATAGGTCTATGGACCAGGGTGATCTCCTACTGTATAATAGGCCTAAAGACCAGGGTGATCTCCTACTGTATAATATGCCTTTAGACCAGGGTGATCTCCTACTGTATTATAGGTCTATAGACCAGGGTGATCTTCTACTGTATCATAGGTCTATAGGCCAGGGTGATCTCCTACTGTATCATAGGTCTATAGACCAAGGTGATCTCCTACTGTATCATGGGTCTATAGACCAGGGTGATATCCTACTGTATCATAGGTCTATTGACCAGGGTGATCTCCTACTGTATCATAGGTCTATAGAACAGGGTGATCTACTACTGCATCATAGGTCTATGGACTAGGGTGATCTACTACTGTATCATAGGTCTATAGAGCAGGGTGATCTCCTACTGCATCATAGGTCTATAGACTAGGGTGATCTCCTACTGCATCATAGGTCTATAGACCAGGGTGATCTCCTACTGTATCATAGGCCTATGGACCAGGGTGATCTCCTACTGTATCATAGGTCTATAGACCAGGGTGATCTCCTACTGTATCATAGGTCTATGGACCAGGATGATCTCCTACTGTATCATAGGTCTATACACCAGGGTGATCTGCTAGTGTAGCATAGGTCTATAGACCAGGGTGATCTCCTACTGTACCATAGGCCTATGGACCAGGGTGATCTCCTACTGTATCATAGGTCTATGGGCCAGGGTGATCTCCTACTGTATCATAGGTCTATAGACCAGGGTGATCTGCTAGTGTAGCATAGGTCTATAGACCAGGGTGATCTCCTACTGTATCATAGGTCTATAGACCAGGGTGATCTCCTACTGTATTATAGGTCTATAGACCAGGGTGATCTCCTACTGTATCATAGGTCTATAGACCAGGGTGATCTCCTACTGTATCATAGGCCTATAGACCAGGGTGATCTCCTACTGCATCATATGTCTATAGACCAGGGTTATCTCCTACTGTATCATAGGTCTATAGACCAGGGTGATCTCCTACTGTATCATAGGTCTATAGACCAGAGTGATCTCCTACTGTATAATAGGCCTATAGACCAGGGTGATCTCCTACTGTATCATAGGTCTATGAACCAGGGTGATCTCCTACTGTATAATAGGCCTAAAGACCAGGGTGATCTCCTACTGTATAATATGCCTTTAGACCAGGGTGATCTCCTACTGTATCATAGGCCTATGGACCAGGGTGATCTCCTACTGTATCATAGGTCTATGGGCCAGGGTGATCTCCTACTGTATCATAGGTCTATAGACCAGGGTGATCTGCTAGTGTAGCATAGGTCTATAGACCAGGGTGATCTCCTACTGTATCATAGGTCTATAGACCAGGGTGATCTCCTACTGTATTATAGGTCTATAGACCAGGGTGATCTCCTACTGTATCATAGGTCTATAGACCAGGGTGATCTCCTACTGTATCATAGGCCAATAGACCAGGGTGATCTCCTACTGCATCATATGTCTATTGACCAGGGTTATCTCCTACTGTATCATAGGTCTATAGACCAGGGTGATCTCCTACTGTATCATAGGTCTATAGACCAGAGTGATCTCCTACTGTATAATAGGCCTATAGACCAGGGTGATCTCCTACTGTATCATAGGTCTATGGACCAGGGTGATCTCCTACTGTATAATAGGCCTAAAGACCAGGGTGATCTCCTACTGTATAATATGCCTATAGACCAGGGTGATCTCCTACTGTATTATAGGTCTATAGACCAGGGTGATCTTCTACTGTATCATAGGTCTATAGGCCAGGGTGATCTCCTACTGTATCATAGGTCTATAGACCAGGGTGATCTCCTACTGCATCATAGGTCTATAGACCAGGGTGATATACTACTGCATCATAGGACTATAGAACAGGGTGATCTACTACTGTATCATAGGTCTATAGACCAGGGTGATCTCCTACTGCATCATAGGTCTATAGACCAGGGTTATCTCCTACTGTATCATAGGTCTATTGACCAGGGTGAGCTCCTACTGTATCATAGGTCTATAGAACAGGGTGATCTACTACTGCATCATAGGTCTATGGACTAGGGTGATCTCCTACTGTATCATAGGTCTATAGAGCAGGGTGATCTCCTACTGCATCATAGGTCTATAGACCAGGGTGATCTCCTACTGCATCATAGGTCTATAGACCAGGGTGATCTCCTACTGTATCATAGGTCTACGGACCAGGGTGATCTCCTACTGTATCATAGGTCTATAGACCAGGGTGATCTCCTACTGTATCATAGGCCTATAGACCAGGGTGATCTCCTACTGCATCATATGTCTATAGACCAGGGTTATCTCCTACTGTATCATAGGTCTATAGACCAGGGTGATCTCCTACTGTATCATAGGTCTATAGACCAGAGTGATCTCCTACTGTATAATAGGCCTATAGACCAGGGTGATCTCCTACTGTATCATAGGTCTATGAACCAGGGTGATCTCCTACTGTATAATAGGCCTAAAGACCAGGGTGATCTCCTACTGTATAATATGCCTTTAGACCAGGGTGATCTCCTACTGTATCATAGGCCTATGGACCAGGGTGATCTCCTACTGTATCATAGGTCTATGGGCCAGGGTGATCTCCTACTGTATCATAGGTCTATAGACCAGGGTGATCTGCTAGTGTAGCATAGGTCTATAGACCAGGGTGATCTCCTACTGTATCATAGGTCTATAGACCAGGGTGATCTCCTACTGTATTATAGGTCTATAGACCAGGGTGATCTCCTACTGTATCATAGGTCTATAGACCAGGGTGATCTCCTACTGTATCATAGGCCTATAGACCAGGGTGATCTCCTACTGCATCATATGTCTATTGACCAGGGTTATCTCCTACTGTATCATAGGTCTATAGACCAGGGTGATCTCCTACTGTATCATAGGTCTATAGACCAGAGTGATCTCCTACTGTATAATAGGCCTATAGACCAGGGTGATCTCCTACTGTATCATAGGTCTATGGACCAGGGTGATCTCCTACTGTATAATAGGCCTAAAGACCAGGGTGATCTCCTACTGTATAATATGCCTATAGACCAGGGTGATCTCCTACTGTATTATAGGTCTATAGACCAGGGTGATCTTCTACTGTATCATAGGTCTATAGGCCAGGGTGATCTCCTACTGTATCATAGGTCTATAGACCAAGGTGATCTCCTACTGTATCATAGGTCTATAGACCAGGGTGATCTCCTACTGCATCATAGGTCTATAGACCAGGGTGATATACTACTGCATCATAGGACTATAGACCAGGGTGATCTACTACTGTATCATAGGTCTATAGACCAGGGTGATCTCCTACTGCATCATAGGTCTATAGACCAGGGTTATCTCCTACTGTATCATAGGTCTATTGACCAGGGTGAGCTCCTACTGTATCATAGGTCTATAGAACAGGGTGATCTACTACTGCATCATAGGTCTATGGACTAGGGTGATCTCCTACTGTATCATAGGTCTATAGAGCAGGGTGATCTCCTACTGCATCATAGGTCTATAGACCAGGGTGATCTCCTACTGCATCATAGGTCTATAGACCAGGGTGATCTCCTACTGTATCATAGGTCTATGGACCAGGATGATCTCCTACTGTATCATAGGTCTATAGACCAGAGTGATCTCCTACTGTATAATAGGCCTATAGACCAGGGTGATCTCCTACTGTATCATAGGTCTATGGACCAGGGTGATCTCCTACTGTATAATAGGCCTAAAGACCAGGGTGATCTCCTACTGTATAATATGCCTTTAGACCAGGGTGATCTCCTACTGTATTATAGGTCTATAGACCAGGGTGATCTTCTACTGTATCATAGGTCTATAGGCCAGGGTGATCTCCTACTGTATCATAGGTCTATAGACCAAGGTGATCTCCTACTGTATCATGGGTCTATAGACCAGGGTGATATCCTACTGTATCATAGGTCTATTGACCAGGGTGATCTCCTACTGTATCATAGGTCTATAGAACAGGGTGATCTACTACTGCATCATAGGTCTATGGACTAGGGTGATCTACTACTGTATCATAGGTCTATAGAGCAGGGTGATCTCCTACTGCATCATAGGTCTATAGACTAGGGTGATCTCCTACTGCATCATAGGTCTATAGACCAGGGTGATCTCCTACTGTATCATAGGCCTATGGACCAGGGTGATCTCCTACTGTATCATAGGTCTATGGGCCAGGGTGATCTCCTACTGTATCATAGGTCTATAGACCAGGGTGATCTCCTACTGCATCATAGGTCTATAGACCAGGGTGATATACTACTGCATCATAGGACTATAGACCAGGGTGATCTACTACTGTATCATAGGTCTATAGACCAGGGTGATCTCCTACTGCATCATAGGTCTATAGACCAGGGTTATCTCCTACTGTATCATAGGTCTATTGACCAGGGTGAGCTCCTACTGTATCATAGGTCTATAGAACAGGGTGATCTACTACTGCATCATAGGTCTATGGACTAGGGTGATCTCCTACTGTATCATAGGTCTATAGAGCAGGGTGATCTCCTACTGCATCATAGGTCTATAGACCAGGGTGATCTCCTACTGCATCATAGGTCTATAGACCAGGGTGATCTCCTACTGTATCATAGGTCTATGGACCAGGATGATCTCCTACTGTATCATAGGTCTATAGACCAGGGTGATCTGCTAGTGTAGCATAGGTCTATAGACCAGGGTGATCTCCTACTGTACCATAGGCCTATGGACCAGGGTGATCTCCTACTGTATCATAGGTCTATGGGCCAGGGTGATCTCCTACTGTATCATAGGTCTATAGACCAGGGTGATCTCCTACTGTATCATAGGCCTATAGACCAGGGTGATCTCCTACTGCATCATATGTCTATAGACCAGGGTTATCTCCTACTGTATCATAGGTCTATAGACCAGGGTGATCTCCTACTGTATCATAGGTCTATAGACCAGAGTGATCTCCTACTGTATAATAGGCCTATAGACCAGGGTGATCTCCTACTGTATCATAGGTCTATGGACCAGGGTGATCTCCTACTGTATAATAGGCCTAAAGACCAGGGTGATCTCCTACTGTATAATATGCCTTTAGACCAGGGTGATCTCCTACTGTATTATAGGTCTATAGACCAGGGTGATCTTCTACTGTATCATAGGTCTATAGGACAGGGTGATCTCCTACTGTATCATAGGTCTATAGACCAAGGTGATCTCCTACTGTATCATGGGTCTATAGACCAGGGTGATATCCTACTGTATCATAGGTCTATTGACCAGGGTGATCTCCTACTGTATCATAGGTCTATAGAACAGGGTGATCTACTACTGCATCATAGGTCTATGGACTAGGGTGATCTACTACTGTATCATAGGTCTATAGAGCAGGGTGATCTCCTACTGCATCATAGGTCTATAGACTAGGGTGATCTCCTACTGCATCATAGGTCTATAGACCAGGGTGATCTCCTACTGTATCATAGGCCTATGGACCAGGGTGATCTCCTACTGTATCATAGGTCTATGGGCCAGGGTGATCTCCTACTGTATCATAGGTCTATAGACCAGGGTGATCTGCTAGTGTAGCATAGGTCTATAGACCAGGGTGATCTCCTACTGTATCATAGGTCTATAGACCAGGGTGATCTCCTACTGTATTATAGGTCTATAGACCAGGGTGATCTCCTACTGTATCATAGGTCTATAGACCAGGGTGATCTCCTACTGTATCATAGGCCTATAGACCAGGGTGATCTCCTACTGCATCATATGTCTATAGACCAGGGTTATCTCCTACTGTATCATAGGTCTATAGACCAGGGTGATCTCCTACTGTATCATAGGTCTATAGACCAGAGTGATCTCCTACTGTATAATAGGCCTATAGACCAGGGTGATCTCCTACTGTATCATAGGTCTATGGACCAGGGTGATCTCCTACTGTATAATAGGCCTAAAGACCAGGGTGATCTCCTACTGTATAATATGCCTATAGACCAGGGTGAGCTCCTACTGTATTATAGGTCTATAGACCAGGGTGATCTCCTACTGCATCATAGGTCTATAGACCAGGGTTATCTCCTACTGTATCATAGGTCTATTGACCAGGGTGAGCTCCTACTGTATCATAGGTCTATAGAACAGGGTGATCTACTACTGCATCATAGGTCTATGGACTAGGGTGATCTCCTACTGTATCATAGGTCTATAGAGCAGGGTGATCTCCTACTGCATCATAGGTCTATAGACTAGGGTGATCTCCTACTGCATCATAGGTCTATAGACCAGGGTGATCTGCTAGTGTAGCATAGGTCTATAGACCAGGGTGATCTCCTACTGTATCATAGGCCTATGGACCAGGGTGATCTCCTACTGTAACATAGGTCTATGGGCCAGGGTGATCTCCTACTGTATCATAGGTCTATAGACCAGGGTGATCTGCTAGTGTAGCATAGGTCTATAGACCAGGGTGATCTCCTACTGTATCATAGGTCTATAGACCAGGGTGATCTCCTACTGTATTATAGGTCTATAGACCAGGGTGATCTCCTACTGTATCATAGGTCTATAGACCAGGGTGATCTCCTACTGTATCATAGGCCTATAGACCAGGGTGATCTCCTACTGCATCATATGTCTATAGACCAGGGTTATCTCCTACTGTATCATAGGTCTATAGACCAGGGTGATCTCCTACTGTATCATAGGTCTATAGACCAGAGTGATCTCCTACAGTATAATAGGCCTAAAGACCAGGGTGATCTCCTACTGTATCATAGGTCTATGGACCAGGGTGATCTCCTACTGTATAATAGGCCTAAAGACCAGGGTGATCTCCTACTGTATAATATGCCTATAGACCAGGGTGATCTCCTACTGTATTATAGGTCTATAGACCAGGGTGATCTTCTACTGTATCATAGGTCTATAGGCCAGGGTGATCTCCTACTGTATCATAGGTCTATAGACCAAGGTTATCTCCTACTGTATCATAGGTCTATAGACCAGGGTGATCTCCTACTGCATCATAGGTCTATAGACCAGGGTGATATACTACTGCATCATAGGACTATAGACCAGGGTGCTCTACTACTGTATCATAGGTCTATAGACCAGGGTGATCTCCTACTGCATCATAGGTCTATAGACCAGGGTTATCTCCTACTGTATCATAGGTCTATTGACCAGGGTGAGCTGCTACTGTATCATAGGTCTATAGAACAGGGTGATCTACTACTGTATCATAGGTCTATGGACTAGGGTGATCTCCTACTGTATCATAGGTCTATAGAGCAGGGTGATCTCCTACTGCATCATAGGTCTATAGACTAGGGTGATCTCCTACTGCATCATAGGTCTATAGACCAGGGTGATCTCCTACTGTATCATAGGTCTATGGACCAGGATGATCTCCTACTGTATCATAGGTCTATAGACCAGGGTGATCTGCTAGTGTAGCATAGGTCTATAGACCAGGGTGATCTCCTACTGTATCATAGGTCTATAGACCAGGGTGATCTCCTACTGTATTATAGGTCTATAGACCAGGGTGATCTCCTACTGTATCATAGGTCTATAGACCAGGGTGATCTCCTACTGTATCATAGGTCTATAGGCCAGGGTGATCTCCTACTGTATCATAGGTCTATAGACCAGGGTGATCTCCTACTGCATCATAGGTCTATAGACCAGGGTGATCTACTACTGCATCATAGGTCTATAGAAGAGGGTGATCTACTACTGTATCATAGGTCTATAGACCAGGGTGATCTCCTACTGTATCATAGGTCTATAGACCAGAGTGATCTCCTACTGTATAATAGGCCTATAGACTAGGGTGATCTCCTACTGCATCATAGGTCTATAGACCAGGGTGATCTACTACTGCATCATAGGTCTATAGAAGAGGGTGATCTCCTACTGTAGCATAGGTCTATGGACCAGGGTGATCTCCTACTGCATCATAGGTCTATAGACCAGGGTGATCTCCTACTGTATCATAGGTCTATAGACCAGAGTGATCTCCTACTGTATAATAGGCCAATAGACCAGGGTGATCTCCTACTGTATCATAGGTCTGTGGACCAGGGTGATCTCCTACTGTATAATAGGCCTATAGACCACGGTGATCTCCTAATGTATAATAGGCCTATAGGCCAGGGTGATCTCCTACTGTGTTATAGGTCTACAGACCGGGGTGAACTCCTACTGCATCATAGGTCTATAGGCCAGGGTGATCTCCTACTGTGTCATAGGTCTATAGACCAAGGTGATCTCCTACTGTATCATAGGTCTATAGACCAGGGTGATCTCCTACTGCATCATAGGTCTATAGACCAGGGTGATATACTACTGCATCAAAGGACTATAGACCAGGGTGATCTACTACTGTATCATAGGTCTATAGACCAGGGTGATCTCCTACTGCATCATAGGTCTAAAGACCTGGGTGATATCCTACTGTATCATAGGTCTATTGACCAGGGTGATCTCCTACTGCATCATAGGTCTATAGACCAGGGTGATCTACTACTGCATCATAGGTCTATAGAACAGGGTCATCTACTACTGCATCATAGGTCTATGGACCAGGGTGATCTCCTACTGCATCATAGGTCTATATACCTGGGTGATCTCCTACTGTATCATAGGTCTATGGACTAGGGATATCTCCTACTGTATCATAGGTCTATGGACCAGGGTGATCTCCTACTCTATCATATGTCTATAGACCAGGGTGATCTCCTACTGTATCATAGATCTATAGACCAGGGTGATCTCCTACTGTATCATAGGTCTATAGACCAGGGTGATCTCCTACTGTATCATTGGTCTATAGACCAGGGTGATCTCCTACTGTGTCATAGGTCTATAGACCAGGGTGATCTCCTACTGTATCAAAGGTCAATGGACCAGGGTGATCTCCTACTGTATAATAGGCCTATAGACCAGGGTGATCTCCTACTGTATCATAGGTCTATAGACCAGGGTGATCTCCTACTGTATCATAGGTCTATGGACTAGGGTGATCTCCTACTGTATCAAAGGTCTATAGACCAGGGTGATCTCCTACTGTATCATAGGTTTATAGGCCAGGGTGATCTCCGACTGTATCATAAGTCTATAGACCAGGGTGATCTCCTACTGCATCATAGGTCTATAGACCAGGGTGATCTACTACTGCATCATAGGTCTATTGAAGAGGGTGATCTACTACTGTATCATAGGTCTATAGACCAGGGTGATCTCCTACTGCATTTTAGGTCTATAGACCAGGGTGATCTCCTACTGTATCATAGGTCTATAGACCAGGGTGATCTCCTACTGCATCATAGGTCTATAGACCAGGGTGATCTCCTACTGTATCATAGGTCTATAGACCAGGATGATCTCATATTTTATCATAGGTCTATAGACCAGGGTGATCTCCTACTGTATCATAGGTCTATAGACCAGAGTGATCTCCTACTGTATAATAGGCCTATAGACCAGGGTGATCTCCTACTGTATCATAGGTCTATGGACCAGGGTGATCTCCTACTGTATAATAGGTCTATAGACCAGGGTTATCTACTACTGCATCATAGGACTATAGACCAGGGTGATCTACTACTGTATCATAGGTCTATAGACCAGGGTGATCTACTACTGCATCATAGGTCTATAGAACAGGGTGATCTACTACTGCATCATAGGTCTATGGACCAGGGTGATCTCCTACTGCATCATAGGTCTATAGACCAGGGTGATCTACTACTGTATCATAGGTCTATAGACCAGGGTGATCTACTACTGCATCATAGGTCTATAGAAGAGGGTGATCTACTACTGTATCATAGGTCTATAGACCAGGGTGATCTCCTACGGTATCATAGGTCTATAGACCAGAGTGATCTCCTACTGTATAATAGGCCTATAGACCAGGGTTATCTCCTACTGTATCATAGGTCTATAGACCAGGGTGATCTCCTACTGCATCATAGGTCTATAGACCAGAGTGATCTCCTACTGTTTAATAGGCCTATAGACCAGGGTGATCTCCTACTGCATCATAGGTCTATAGAAGAGGGTGATCTACTACTGTATCATAGGTCTATAGACCAGGGTGATCTCCTACGGTATCATAGGTCTATAGACCAGAGTGATCTCCTACTGTATAATAGGCCTATAGACCAGGGTTATCTCCTACTGTATCATAGGTCTATAGACCAGGGTGATCTCCTACTGCATCATAGGTCTATAGACCAGAGTGATCTCCTACTGTTTAATAGGCCTATAGACCAGGGTGATCTCCTACTGTATCATAGGTCTATAGACCAGGGTGATCTCCTACTGTATCATAGGTCTATAGACCAGGGTGATCTCCTACTGTATCATAGGCCTATAGACCAGTGTGATCTCCTACTGCATCATAGGTCTATAGACCAGAGTGATCTCCTATTGTATCATAGGTCTATGGACCAGGCTGATCTCCTACTGTATCATAGGTCTATAGACCAGGGTGATCTCCTACTGTATCATAGGTCTATAGACCAGAGTGATCTCCTACTGTATAATAGGCCAATAGACCAGGGTGATCTCCTACTGTATCATAGGTCTATAGACCAGGGTGATCTACTACTGTATCATAGGTCTATTGACCAGGGTGATCTCCTACTGTATCATAGGTCTATGGACCAGGATGATCTCCTACTGTATCATAGGTCTATAGACCAGGGTGATCTCCTACTGTATCATAGGTCTATGGACCAGGGTGATCTCCTACTGTATAATAGGCCTATAGACCAGGGTGATCTCATACTGTATAATAGGCCTATAGGCCAGGGTGATCTCCTACTGTGTTATAGGTCTACAGACCGGGGTGAACTCCTACTGTATCATAGGTCTATAGGCCAGGGTGATCTACTACTGTATCATAGGTCTATAGACCAAGGTGATCTGCTACTGTATCATAGGTCTATAGACCAAGGTGATCTCCTACTGTATCATAGGTCTATAGACCAGGCTGATCTCCTACTGCATCATAGGTCTATAGACCAGGGTGATATACTACTGCATCATAGGACTATAGACCAGGGTGATCTACTACTGTATCATAGGTCTATAGACCAGGGTGATCTCCTACTGCATCATAGGTCTATAGACCAGGGTGATCTCCTACTGTATCATAGGTCTATTGACCAGGGTGATCTCCTACTGTATCATAGGTCTATAGAACAGGGTGATCTACTACTGCATCATAGGTCTATAGACCAGGGTGATCTATTACTGCATCATAGGTCTATAGAAAAGGGTGATCTATTACTGTATCATAGGTCTATAGACCAGGGTGATCTCCTACTGTATCATAGGACTATAGACCAGAGTGATCTCCTACTGTATAATAGGCCTATAGACCAGGGTTATCTCCTACTGTATCATAGGTCTATAGACCAGGGTGATCTCCTACTGCATCATAGGTCTATAGACCAGAGTGATATCCTACTGTTTAATAGGCCTATAGACCAGGGTGATCTCCTACTGTGTCATAGGTCTATAGACCAGGGTGATCTCCTACTGTATAATAGGTCTATAGACCAGGGTGATCTCCTACTGTATCATAGGTCTATAGACCAGGGTGATCTCCTACTGTATCATAGGCCTATAGACCAGGGTGATCTCCTACTGCATCATAGGTCTATAGACCAGAGTGATCTCCTACTGTAGCATAGGTCTATGGACCAGGGTGATCTCCTACTTCATCATAGGTCTATAGACCAGGGTGATCTCCTACTGTATCATAGGTCTATGGACCAGGGTGATCTCCTACTGTATAATAGGCCTATAGACCAGGGTGATCTCCTACTGTATAATAGGCCTATAGGCCAGGGTGATCTCCTACTGTGTTATAGGTCTACAGACCGGGGTGAACTCCTACTGTATCATAGGTCTATAGGCCAGGGTGATCTCCTACTGTATCATAGGTCTATAGACCAAGGTGATCTCCTACTGTATCATAGGTCTATAGACCAGGGTGATCTCCTACTGCATCATAGGTCTATAGACCAGGGTGATATACTACTGCATCATAGGACTATAGACCAGGTTGATCTACTACTGTATCATAGGTCTATAGACCAGGGTGATCTCCTACTGCATCATAGGTCTATAGACCAGGGTGATATCCTACTGTATCATAGGTCTATTGACCAGGGTGATCTCCTACTGTATCATAGGTCTATAGAACAGGGTGATCTACTACTGCATCATAGGTCTATGGACTAGGGTGATCTACTACTGTATCATAGGTCTAAATAGCAGGATGATCTCCTACTGCATCATAGGTCTATAGACCAGGGTGATCTGCTAGTGTAGCATAGGTCTATAGACCAGGGTGATCTCCTACTGCATCATAGGTCTATAGACCAGGGTGATATACTACTGCATCATAGGACTATAGACCAGGGTGATCTACTACTGTATCATAGGTCTATAGACCAGGGTGATCTCCTACTGCATCATAGGTCTATAGACCAGGGTGATATCCTACTGTATCATAGGTCTATTGACCAGGGTGATCTCCTACTGTATCATAGGTCTATAGACCAGGGTGATCTGCTAGTGTAGCATAGGTCTATAGACCAGGGTGATCTCCTACTGTATCATAGGTCTATAGACCAGGGTGATCTCCTACTGTATTATAGGTCTATAGACCAGGGTGATCTCCTACTTTATCATAGGTCTATAGACCAGGGTGATCTCCTACTGTATCATAGGCCTATAGACCAGGGTGATCTCCTACTGCATCATATGTCTATAGACCAGGGTTATCTCCTACTGTATCATAGGTCTATAGACCAGGGTGATCTCCTACTGTATCATAGGTCTATAGACCAGAGTGATCTCCTACTGTATAATAGGCCTATAGACCAGGGTGATCTCCTACTGTATCATAGGTCTATGGACCAGGGTGATCTCCTACTGTATAATAGGCCTAAAGACCAGGGTGATCTCCTACTGTATAATATGCCTTTAGACCAGGGTGATCTCCTACTGTATTATAGGTCTATAGACCAGGGTGATCTTCTACTGTATCATAGGTCTATAGGCCAGGGTGATCTCCTACTGTATCATAGGTCTATAGACCAAGGTGATCTCCTACTGTATCATGGGTCTATAGACCAGGGTGATATCCTACTGTATCATAGGTCTATTGACCAGGGTGATCTCCTACTGTATCATAGGTCTATAGAACAGGGTGATCTACTACTGCATCATAGGTCTATGGACTAGGGTGATCTACTACTGTATCATAGGTCTATAGAGCAGGGTGATCTCCTACTGCATCATAGGTCTATAGACTAGGGTGATCTCCTACTGCATCATAGGTCTATAGACCAGGGTGATCTGCTAGTGTAGCATAGGTCTATAGACCAGGGTGATCTCCTACTGTATCATAGGTCTATAGACCAGGGTGATCTCCTACTGTATTATAGGTCTATAGACCAGGGTGATCTCCTACTGTATCATAGGTCTATAGACCAGGGTGATTTCCTACTGTATCATAGGCCTATAGACCAGGGTGATCTCCTACTGCATCATATGTCTATAGACCAGGGTTATCTCCTACTGTATCATAGGTCTATAGACCAGGGTGATCTCCTACTGTATCATAGGTCTATAGACCAGAGTGATCTCCTACTGTATAATAGGCCTATAGACCAGGGTGATCTCCTACTGTATCATAGGTCTATGGACCAGGGTGATCTCCTACTGTATAATAGGCCTAAAGACCAGGGTGATCTCCTACTGTATAATATGCCTTTAGACCAGGGTGATCTCCTACTGTATTATAGGTCTATAGACCAGGGTGATCTTCTACTGTATCATAGGTCTATAGGCCAGGGTGATCTCCTACTGTATCATAGGTCTATAGACCAAGGTGATCTCCTACTGTATCATGGGTCTATAGACCAGGGTGATATCCTACTGTATCATAGGTCTATTGACCAGGGTGATCTCCTACTGTATCATAGGTCTATAGAACAGGGTGATCTACTACTGCATCATAGGTCTATGGACTAGGGTGATCTACTACTGTATCATAGGTCTATAGAGCAGGGTGATCTCCTACTGCATCATAGGTCTATAGACTAGGGTGATCTCCTACTGCATCATAGGTCTATAGACCAGGGTGATCTCCTACTGTATCATAGGCCTATGGACCAGGGTGATCTCCTACTGTATCATAGGTCTGTGGGCCAGGGTGATCTCCTACTGTATCATAGGTCTATAGACCAGGGTGATCTGCTAGTGTAGCATAGGTCTATAGACCAGGGTGATCTCCTACTGTATCATAGGTCTATAGACCAGGGTGATCTCCTACTGTATTATAGGTCTATAGACCAGGGTGATCTCCTACTGTATCATAGGTCTATAGACCAGGGTGATCTCCTACTGTATCATAGGCCTATAGACCAGGGTGATCTCCTACTGCATCATATGTCTATAGACCAGGGTTATCTCCTACTGTATCATAGGTCTATAGACCAGGGTGAACTCCTACTGTATCATAGGTCTATAGACCAGAGTGATCTCCTACTGTATAATAGGCCTATAGACCAGGGTGATCTCCTACTGTATCATAGGTCTATGGACCAGGGTGATCTCCTACTGTATAATAGGCCTAAAGACCAGGGTGATCTCCTACTGTATAATATGCCTATAGACCAGGGTGATCTCCTACTGTATTATAGGTCTATAGACCAGGGTGATCTTCTACTGTATCATAGGTCTATAGGCCAGGGTGATCTCCTACTGTATCATAGGTCTATAGACCAAGGTGATCTCCTACTGTATCATAGGTCTATAGACCAGGGTGATCTCCTACTGCATCATAGGTCTATAGACCAGGGTGATATACTACTGCATCATAGGACTATAGACCAGGGTGATCTACTACTGTATCATAGGTCTATAGACCAGGGTGATCACCTACTGCATCATAGGTCTATAGACCAGGGTTATCTCCTACTGTATCATAGGTCTATTTACCAGGGTGAGCTCCTACTGTATCATAGGTCTATAGAACAGGGTGATCTACTACTGCATCATAGGTCTATGGACTAGGGTGATCTCCTACTGTATCATAGGTCTATAGAGCAGGGTGATCTCCTACTGCATCATAGGTCTATAGACTAGGGTGATCTCCTACTGCATCATAGGTCTATAGACCAGGGTGATCTCCTACTGTATCATAGGTCTATGGACCACGATGATCTCCTACTGTATCATAGGTCTATAGACCAGGGTGATCTGCTAGTGTAGCATAGGTCTATAGACCAGGGTGATCTCCTACTGTATCATAGGTCTATGGGCCAGGGTGATCTCCTACTGTATCATAGGTCTATAGACCAGGGTGATCTGCTAGTGTAGCATAGGTCTATAGACCAGGGTGATCTCCTACTGTATCATAGGTCTATAGACCAGGGTGATCTCCTACTGTATTATAGGTCTATAGACCAGGGTGATCTCCTACTGTATCATAGGTCTATAGACCAGGGTGATCTCCTACTGTATCATAGGCCTATAGACCAGGGTGATCTCCTACTGCATCATATGTCTATAGACCAGGGTTATCTCCTACTGTATCATAGGTCTATAGACCAGGGTGATCTCCTACTGTATCATAGGTCTATAGACCAGAGTGATCTCCTACTGTATAACAGGCCTAAAGACCAGGGTGATCTCCTACTGTATCATAGGTCTATGGACCAGGGTGATCTCCTACTGTATAATAGGCCTAAAGACCAGGGTGATCTCCTACTGTATAATATGCCTATAGACCAGGGTGATCTCCTACTGTATCATAGGTCTATAGACCAGGGTGATCTCCTACTGTATTATAGGTCTATAGACCAGGGTGATCTCCTACTGTATCATAGGTCTATAGACCAGGGTGATCTCCTACTGTATCATAGGCCTATAGACCAGGGTGATCTCCTACTGCATCATATGTCTATAGACCAGGGTTATCTCCTACTGTATCATAGGTCTATAGACCAGGGTGATCTCCTACTGTATCATAGGTCTATAGACCAGAGTGATCTCCTACTGTATAATAGGCCTAAAGACCAGGGTGATCTCCTACTGTATCATAGGTCTATGGACCAGGGTGATCTCCTACTGTATAATAGGCCTAAAGACCAGGGTGATCTCCTACTGTATAATATGCCTATAGACCAGGGTGATCTCCTACTGTATTATAGGTCTATAGACCAGGGTGATCTTCTACTGTATCATAGGTCTATAGGCCAGGGTGATCTCCTACTGTATCATAGGTCTATAGACCAAGGTGATCTCCTACTGTATCATAGGTCTATAGACCAGGGTGATCTTCTACTGTATCATAGGTCTATAGGCCAGGGTGATATACTACTGCATCATAGGACTATAGACCAGGGTGATCTACTACTGTATCATAGGTCTATAGACCAGGGTGATCTCCTACTGCATCATAGGTCTATAGACCAGGGTTATCTCCTACTGTATCATAGGTCTATTGACCAGGGTGAGCTCCTACTGTATCATAGGTCTATAGAACAGGGTGATCTACTACTGCATCATAGGTCTATGGACTAGGGTGATCTCCTACTGTATCATAGGTCTATAGAGCAGGGTGATCTCCTACTGCATCATAGGTCTATAGACTAGGGTGATCTCCTACTGCATCATAGGTCTATAGACCAGGGTGATCTCCTACTGTATCATAGGTCTATGGACCAGGATGATCTCCTACTGTATCATAGGTCTATAGACCAGGGTGATCTGCTAGTGTAGCATAGGTCTATAGACCAGGGTGATCTCCTACTGTATCATAGGTCTATAGACCAGGGTGATCTCCTACTGTATTATAGGTCTATAGACCAGGGTGATCTCCTACTGTATCATAGGTCTATAGACCAGGGTGATCTCCTACTGTATCATAGGTCTATAGGCCAGGGTGATCTCCTACTGTATCATAGGTCTATAGACCAGGGTGATCTCCTACTGCATCATAGGTCTATAGACCAGGGTGATCTACTACTGCATCATATGTCTATAGAAGAGGGTGATCTACTACTGTATCATAGGTCTATATACCAGGGTGATCTCCTACTGTATCATAGGTCTATAGACCAGAGTGATCTCCTACTGTATAATAGGCCTATAGACTAGGGTGATCTCCTGCTGCATCATAGGTCTATAGACCAGGGTGATCTACTACTGCATCATAGGTCTATAGAAGAGGGTGATCTCCTACTGTAGCATAGGTCTATGGACCAGGGTGATCTCCTACTGCATCATAGGTCTATAGACCAGGGTGATCTCCTACTGTATCATAGGTCTATAGACCAGAGTGATCTCCTACTGTATAATAGGCCAATAGACCAGGGTGATCTCCTACTGTATCATAGGTCTGTGGACCAGGGTGATCTCCTACTGTATAATAGGCCTATAGACCACGGTGATCTCCTACTGTATAATAGGCCTATAGGCCAGGGTGATCTCCTACTGTGTTATAGGTCTACAGACCGGGGTGAACTCCTACTGCATCATAGGTCTATAGGCCAGGGTGATCTCCTACTGTGTCATAGGTCTATAGACCAAGGTGATCTCCTACTGTATCATAGGTCTATAGACCAGGGTGATCTCCTACTGCATCATAGGTCTATAGACCAGGGTGCTATACTACTGCATCAAAGGACTATAGACCAGGGTGATCTACTACTGTATCATAGGTCTATAGACCAGGGTGATCTCCTACTGCATCATAGGTCTAAAGACCTGGGTGATATCCTACTGTATCATAGGTCTATTGACCAGGGTGATCTCCTACTGCATCATAGGTCTATAGACCAGGGTGATCTACTACTGCATCATAGGTCTATAGAACAGGGTCATCTACTACTGCATCATAGGTCTATATACCTGGGTGATCTCCTACTGCATCATAGGTCTATAGACCAGGGTGATCTACTACTGCATCATAGGTCTATAGAAGAGGGTGATCTACTACTGTATCATAGGTCTATAGACCAGGGTGATCTCCTACTGTATCATAGGTCTATAGACCAGAGTGATCTACTACTGTATCATAGGTCTATAGACCAGGGTGATCTCCTACTGTATCATAGGCCTATGGACTAGGGTGATCTCCTACTGTATCATAGGTCTATGGACCAGGGTGATCTCCTACTCTATCATAGGTCTATAGACCAGGGTGATCTCCTACTGTATCATAGATCTATAGACCAGGGTGATCTCCTACTGTATCATAGGTCTATAGACCAGGGTGATCTCCTACTGTATCATTGGTCTATAGACCAGGGTTATCTACTACTGTATCATAGGTCTATAGACCAGGGTGATCTACTACTAGATCATAGGTCTATAGAACAGGGTGATCTCCTCCTGCATCATCGGTCTATATACCAGGGTGATCTCCTACTGCATCATAGGTCTATAGACCAGGGTGATATACTACTGTATCATAGGTCTATAGACCAGGGTGATCTACTACTGCATCATAGGTCTATAGAAGAGGGTGATCTACTACTGTATCATAGGTCTATAGACCAGGGTGATCTCCTACTGTATCATAGGTCTATAGACCAGAGTGATCTCCTACTGTATAATAGGCCTATAGACCAGGGTGATCTCCTACTGTATCATAGGTCTATAGACCAGAGTGATCTCCTACTGTATCATAGGTCTATAGACCAGGGTGATCTCCTACTGCATCATAGGTCTATAGACCATAGTGATCTCCTAGTGTTTAATAGGCCTATAGACCAGGGTGACCCCTACTGTATCATAGGTCTATAGACCAGGGTGATCTCCTACTGTATCATAGGTCTGTAGACCAGGGTGATCTCCTACTGCATCATAGGTCTATAGACCAGAGTGATCTCCTACTGTTTAATAGGCCTATAGACCAGGGTGATCTCCTACTGTATCATAGGTCTATAGACCAGGGTGATCTCCTACTGCATCATAGGTCTATAGACCAGGGTGATATACTACTGCATCAAAGGACTATAGACCAGGGTGATCTCCTACTGTATCATAGGTCTGTAGACCAGGGTGATCTCCTACTGCATCATAGGTCTATAGACCAGAGTGATCTCCTACTGTTTAATAGGTCTATAGACCAGAGTGATCTCCTACTGTATAATAGGCCAATAGACCAGGGTGATCTCCTACTGTATCATAGGTCTGTGGACCAGGGTGATCTCCTACTGTATAATAGGCCTATAGACCACGGTGATCTCCTACTGTATAATAGGCCTATAGGCCAGGGTGATCTCCTACTGTGTTATAGGTCTACAGACCGGGGTGAACTCCTACTGCATCATAGGTCTATAGGCCAGGGTGATCTCCTACTGTGTCATAGGTCTATAGACCAAGGTGATCTCCTACTGTATCATAGGTCTATAGACCAGGGTGATCTCCTACTGCATCATAGGTCTATAGACCAGGGTGCTATACTACTGCATCAAAGGACTATAGACCAGGGTGATCTACTACTGTATCATAGGTCTATAGACCAGGGTGATCTCCTACTGCATCATAGGTCTAAAGACCTGGGTGATATCCTACTGTATCATAGGTCTATTGACCAGGGTGATCTCCTACTGCATCATAGGTCTATAGACCAGGGTGATCTACTACTGCATCATAGGTCTATAGAACAGGGTCATCTACTACTGCATCATAGGTCTATATACCTGGGTGATCTCCTACTGCATCATAGGTCTATAGACCAGGGTGATCTACTACTGCATCATAGGTCTATAGAAGAGGGTGATCTACTACTGTATCATAGGTCTATAGACCAGGGTGATCTCCTACTGTATCATAGGTCTATAGACCAGAGTGATCTACTACTGTATCATAGGTCTATAGACCAGGGTGATCTCCTACTGTATCATAGGCCTATGGACTAGGGTGATCTCCTACTGTATCATAGGTCTATGGACCAGGGTGATCTCCTACTCTATCATAGGTCTATAGACCAGGGTGATCTCCTACTGTATCATAGATCTATAGACCAGGGTGATCTCCTACTGTATCATAGGTCTATAGACCAGGGTGATCTCCTACTGTATCATTGGTCTATAGACCAGGGTTATCTACTACTGTATCATAGGTCTATAGACCAGGGTGATCTACTACTAGATCATAGGTCTATAGAACAGGGTGATCTCCTCCTGCATCATCGGTCTATATACCAGGGTGATCTCCTACTGCATCATAGGTCTATAGACCAGGGTGATATACTACTGTATCATAGGTCTATAGACCAGGGTGATCTACTACTGCATCATAGGTCTATAGAAGAGGGTGATCTACTACTGTATCATAGGTCTATAGACCAGGGTGATCTCCTACTGTATCATAGGTCTATAGACCAGAGTGATCTCCTACTGTATAATAGGCCTATAGACCAGGGTGATCTCCTACTGTATCATAGGTCTATAGACCAGAGTGATCTCCTACTGTATCATAGGTCTATAGACCAGGGTGATCTCCTACTGCATCATAGGTCTATAGACCATAGTGATCTCCTAGTGTTTAATAGGCCTATAGACCAGGGTGACCCCTACTGTATCATAGGTCTATAGACCAGGGTGATCTCCTACTGTATCATAGGTCTGTAGACCAGGGTGATCTCCTACTGCATCATAGGTCTATAGACCAGAGTGATCTCCTACTGTTTAATAGGCCTATAGACCAGGGTGATCTCCTACTGTATCATAGGTCTATAGACCAGGGTGATCTCCTACTGCATCATAGGTCTATAGACCAGGGTGATATACTACTGCATCAAAGGACTATAGACCAGGGTGATCTACTACTGTATCATAGGTCTATAGACCAGGGTGATCTCCTACTGCATCATAGGTCTAAAGACCTGGGTGATATCCTACTGTATCATAGGTCTATTGACCAGGGTGATCTCCTACTGCATCATAGGTCTATAGACCAGGGTGATCTACTACTGCATCATAGGTCTATAGAACAGGGTCATCTACTACTGCATCATAGGTCTATGGACCAGGGTGATCTCCTACTGCATCATAGGTCTATATACCTGGGTGATCTCCTACTGCATCATAGGTCTATAGACCAGGGTGATCTACTACTGCATCATAGGTCTATAGAAGAGGGTGATCTACTACTGTATCATAGGTCTATAGACCAGGGTGATCTCCTACTGTATCATAGGTCTATAGACCAGAGTGATCTCCTACTGTATAATAGGCCTATAGACCAGGGTTATCTCCTACTGTATCATAGGTCTATAGACCAGGGTGATCTCCTACTGCATCATAGGTCTATAGACCAGAGTGATCTCCTACTGTTTAATAGGCCTAAAGACCAGGGTGATCTACTACTGTATCATAGGTCTATAGACCAGGGTGATCTCCTACTGTATCATAGGCCTATGGACTAGGGTGATCTCCTACTGTATCATAGGTCTATGGACCAGGGTGATCTCCTACTCTATCATAGGTCTATAGACCAGGGTGATCTCCTACTGTATCATAGATCTATAGACCAGGGTGATCTCCTACTGTATCATAGGTCTATAGACCAGGGTGATCTCCTACTGTATCATTGGTCTATAGACCAGGGTGATCTACTACTGTATCATAGGTCTATAGACCAGGGTGATCTACTACTGCATCATAGGTCTATAGAACAGGGTGATCTCTTACTGCATCATAGGTCTATGGACCAGGGTGATCTCCTACTGCATCATAGGTCTATATACCTGGGTGATCTCCTACTGCATCATAGGTCTATAGACCAGGGTGATCTACTACTGCATCATAGGTCTATAGAAGAGGGTGATCTACTACTGTATCATAGGTCTATAGACCAGGGTGATCTCCTACTGTATCATAGGTCTATAGACCAGAGTGATCTCCTACTGTATAATAGGCCTATAGACCAGGGTTATCTCCTACTGTATCATAGGTCTATAGACCAGGGTGATCTCCTACTGCATCATAGGTCTATAGACCAGAGTGATCTCCTACTGTTTAATAGGCCTAAAGACCAGGGTGATCTACTACTGTATCATAGGTCTATAGACCAGGGTGATCTCCTACTGTATCATAGGCCTATGGACTAGGGTGATCTCCTACTGTATCATAGGTCTATGGACCAGGGTGATCTCCTACTCTATCATAGGTCTATAGACCAGGGTGATCTCCTACTGTATCATAGATCTATAGACCAGGGTGATCTCCTACTGTATCATAGGTCTATAGACCAGGGTGATCTCCTACTGTATCATTGGTCTATAGACCAGGGTGATCTACTACTGTATCATAGGTCTATAGACCAGGGTGATCTACTACTGCATCATAGGTCTATAGAACAGGGTGATCTCTTACTGCATCATAGGTCTATATACCAGGGTGATCTCCTACTGCATCATAGGTCTATAGACCAGGGTGATATACTACTGTATCATAGGTCTATAGACCAGGGTGATCTACTACTGCATCATAGGTCTATAGAAGAGGGTGATCTACTACTGTATCATAGGTCTATAGACCAGGGTGATCTCCTACTGTATCATAGGTCTATAGACCAGAGTGATCTCCTACTGTATAATAGGTCTATAGACCAGGGTGATCTCCTACTGTATCATAGGTCTATAGACCAGAGTGATCTCCTACTGTATCATAGGTCTATAGACCAGGGTGATCTCCTACTGCATCATAGGTCTATAGACCATAGTGATCTCCTAGTGTTTAATAGGCCTATAGACCAGGGTGACCCCTACTGTATCATAGGTCTATAGACCAGGGTGATCTCCTACTGTATCATAGGTCTGTAGACCAGGGTGATCTCCTACTGCATCATAGGTCTATAGACCAGAGTGATCTCCTACTGTTTAATAGGCCTATAGACCAGGGTGATCTCCTACTGCATCATAGGTCTATAGACCAGAGTGATCTCCTACTGTTTAATAGGCCTATAGACCAGGGTGATCTCCTACTGTATCATAGGTCTATAGACCAGGGTGATCTCCTACTGTATCATAGGTCTATGGACTAGGGTGATCTCCTACTGTATCATAGGTCTATGGACCAGGGTGATCTCCTACTCTATCATATGTCTATAGACCAGGGTGATCTCCTACTGTATCATAGATCTTTAGATCAGGGTGATCTCCTACTGTATCATAGGTCTATAGACCAGGGTGATCTCCTACTGTATCATTGGTCTATAGACCAGGGTGATCTCCTACTGTGTCATAGGTCTATAGACCAGGGTGATCTCCTACTGTATCAAAGGTCAATGGACCAGGGTGATCTCCTACTGTATAATAGGCCTATAGACCAGGGTGATCTCCTACTGTGTCATAGGTCTATAGACCAGGGTAATCTCCTACTGTATCATAGGTCTATAGGCCAGGGTGATCTCCTACTGTATCATAGGCCTATAGACCAGGGTGATCTCCTACTGCATCATAGATCTATAGACCAGGGTGATCTCCTACTGTATCATAGGTCTATGGACCAGGGTGATCTCCTACTGTATCATAGGTCTATAGACCAGGGTGTTCTCCTACTGTATCATAGGTCTATAGACCAGGGTGATCTCCTACTGTATCATAGGTCTATAGAAGAGGGTGATCTACTACTGTATCATAGGTCTATAGACCAGGGTGATCTCCTACTGCATTTTAGGTCTATAGACCAGGGTGATCTGCTAGTGTAGCATAGGTCTATAGACCAGGGTGATCTCCTTCTGTATCATAGGTCTATGGACCAGGGTGATCTCCTACTGTATCATAGATCTATAGACCAGGGTGATCTCCTACTGTATCATAGGTCTATAGACCAGGGTAATCTCCTACTGTATCATAGGCCTATAGACCAGGGTGATCTCCTACTGTATCATAGGTCTATAGACCAGGGTAATCTCCTACTGTATCATAGGTCTATAGACCAGGGTGATCTCCTACTGTATCATAGGTCTATAGACCAGGGTGATCTCCTACTGTATCATAGGTCTATAGACCAGGGTGATCGCCTACTGTATCATAGGTCTATAGACCAGGGTGATGTACTACTGCATCATAGGTCTATAGAAGAGGGTGATCTACCACTGTATCATAGGTCTATAGACCAAGGTGATCTCCTACTGCATTTTAGGTCTATAGACCAGGGTGATCTCCTACTGTATCATAGGTCTATAGACCAAGGTGATCTCCTACTGTATCATAGGTCTATAGACCAGGGTGATCTCCTACTGTATCATAGGTCTATAGACCATGGTGATCTCCTACTGTATCATAGGTCTATAGACCATGGTGATCTCTTACTGTATCATAGGTCTATAGACCAGGGTGATCTAGTACTGCATCATAGGTCTATAGACCAGGGTGATCTACTACTGTATCATAGGGTATAGACCAGGGTGATCTCCTACTGCATCATAGGTCTATAGACCAGGGTGATCTCCTACTGTAACATAGGTCTATTGACCAGGGTGATCTCCTACTGTATCATAGGTCTATAGAACAGGGTGGTCTACTACTGCATCATAGGTCTATGGACCAGGGTGATCTCCAACTGTATCATAGGTCTATAGAGCAGGGTGATGTCCTACTGCATCATAGGTCAATAGACCAGGGTGATCTCCTACTGTATCATAGGTCTATAGACCAGGGTGATCTCCTACTGTATCATAGGTCTATAGACCAGGGTGATGTCCTACTGTATCATAGGTCTATAGACCAGAGTGATCTCCTACTGTATAATAGGTATATAGACCAGGTTGATCTCCTGCTGTATAATAGGTCTATAGACCAGGGTGATCTCCTACTGTATCAAAGGTCTATGGACCAGGGTGATCTCCTACTGTATAATAGGCCTATAGACCAGGGTGATCTCCTACTGTATAACAGGCCTATAGACCAGGGTGATCTCCTACTGTATTTTAGGTTTATAGACCAGGGTGATCTCCTACTGTATCATAGGTCTATAGAGCAAGGTGATCTCCTACTGTATCATAGGTTTATAGGCCAGGGTGATCTCCTACTGCATCATAGGTCTATAGACCAGGGTGATCTCCTACTGTATCATAGGTCTATAGACCAGGGTGATCTCCTACTGTATCATAGGTCTATAGACCAGGGTGATGTCCTACTGTATCATAGGTCTATAGACCAGAGTGATCTCCTACTGTATAATAGGTATATAGACCAGGTTGATCTCCTGCTGTATAATAGGTCTATAGACCAGGGTGATCTCCTACTGTATCAAAGGTCTATGGACCAGGGTGATCTCCTACTGTATAATAGGCCTATAGACCAGGGTGATCTCCTACTGTATAATAGGCCTATAGACCAGGGTGATCTCCTACTGTATCATAGGTCTATAGACCAGGGTGATCTCCTACTGTATCATAGGTCTATAGAAGAGGGTGATCTCCTACTGTATCATAGGTCTATGGACCAGGGTGATCTCCTACTCTATCATATGTCTATAGACCAGGGTGATCTCCTACTGTATCATAGATCTATAGATCAGGGTGATCTCCTACTGTATCATAGGTCTATAGACCAGGGTGATCTCCTACTGTATCATTGGTCTATAGACCAGGGTGATCTCCTACTGTGTCATAGGTCTATAGACCAGGGTGATCTCCTACTGTATCAAAGGTCAATGGACCAGGGTGATCTCCTACTGTATAATAGGCCTATAGACCAGGGTGATCTCCTACTGTGTCATAGGTCTATAGACCAGGGTAATCTCCTACTGTATCATAGGTCTATAGGCCAGGGTGATCTCCTACTGTATCATAGGCCTATAGACCAGGGTGATCTCCTACTGCATCATAGATCTATAGACCAGGGTGATCTCCTACTGTATCATAGGTCTATGGACCAGGGTGATCTCCTACTGTATCATAGGTCTATAGACCAGGGTGTTCTCCTACTGTATCATAGGTCTATAGACCAGGGTGATCTCCTACTGTATCATAGGTCTATAGAAGAGGGTGATCTACTACTGTATCATAGGTCTATAGACCAGGGTGATCTACTGCATTTTAGGTCTATAGACCAGGGTGATCTGCTAGTGTAGCATAGGTCTATAGACCAGGGTGATCTCCTTCTGTATCATAGGTCTATGGACCAGGGTGATCTCCTACTGTATCATAGATCTATAGACCAGGGTGATCTCCTACTGTATCATAGGTCTATAGACCAGGGTAATCTCCTACTGTATCATAGGCCTATAGACCAGGGTGATCTCCTACTGTATCATAGGTCTATAGACCAGGGTAATCTCCTACTGTATCATAGGTCTATAGACCAGGGTGATCTCCTACTGTATCATAGGTCTATAGACCAGGGTGATCTCCTACTGTATCATAGGTCTATAGACCAGGGTGATCGCCTACTGTATCATAGGTCTATAGACCAGGGTGATGTACTACTGCATCATAGGTCTATAGAAGAGGGTGATCTACCACTGTATCATAGGTCTATAGACCAAGGTGATCTCCTACTGCATTTTAGGTCTATAGACCAGGGTGATCTCCTACTGTATCATAGGTCTATAGACCAAGGTGATCTCCTACTGTATCATAGGTCTATAGACCAGGGTGATCTCCTACTGTATCATAGGTCTATAGACCATGGTGATCTCCTACTGTATCATAGGTCTATAGACCATGGTGATCTCTTACTGTATCATAGGTCTATAGACCAGGGTGATCTAGTACTGCATCATAGGTCTATAGACCAGGGTGATCTACTACTGTATCATAGGGTATAGACCAGGGTGATCTCCTACTGCATCATAGGTCTATAGACCAGGGTGATCTCCTACTGTATCATAGGTCTATAGAACAGGGTGGTCTACTACTGCATCATAGGTCTATGGACCAGGGTGATCTCCAACTGTATCATAGGTCTATAGAGCAGGGTGATGTCCTACTGCATCATAGGTCAATAGACCAGGGTGATCTCCTACTGTATCATAGGTCTATAGACCAGGGTGATCTCCTACTGTATCATAGGTCTATAGACCAGGGTGATGTCCTACTGTATCATAGGTCTATAGACCAGAGTGATCTCCTACTGTATAATAGGTATATAGACCAGGTTGATCTCCTGCTGTATAATAGGTCTATAGACCAGGGTGATCTCCTACTGTATCAAAGGTCTATGGACCAGGGTGATCTCCTACTGTATAATAGGCCTATAGACCAGGGTGATCTCCTACTGTATAATAGGCCTATAGACCAGGGTGATCTCCTACTGTATTTTAGGTTTATAGACCAGGGTGATCTCCTACTGTATCATAGGTCTATAGAGCAAGGTGATCTCCTACTGTATCATAGGTTTATAGGCCAGGGTGATCTCCTACTGCATCATAGGTCTATAGACCAGGGTGATCTCCTACTGTATCATAGGTCTTTAGACCAGGGTGATCTCCTACTGTATCATAGGTCTATAGACCAGGGTGATCTCCTACTGTATCATAGGCCTATGGACCAGGGTGATCTCCTACTGTATCATAGGTCTATGGACCAGGGTGATCTCCTACTGTATCATAGGTCTATAGACCAGGGTGATCTGCTAGAGTAGCATAGCTCTATAGACCAGGGTGATCTCCTTCTGTATCATAGGTCTATAGACCAGGGTAATCTCCTACTGTATCATAGGTCTATAGACCAGGGTGATCTCCTACTGTATCATAGGTCTATAGACCAGGGTGATCACCTACACTATCATAGGTCTATAGACCAGGGTGATCTCCTACTGTATCATAGGTCTATAGACCAGGGTGATCTCCTACTGCATCATAGGCCTATAGACCAGGGTGATCTACTACTGCATCATAGGTCTATAGACCAGGGTGATCTACTACTGCATCATAGGTCTATAGAAGAGGGTGATATACTACTGTATCATAGGTCTATGGACCAGGGTGATCTCCTACTGCATTTTAGGTCTATAGACCAGGGTGATCTCCTACTGTATCATAGGTCTATAGACCAGGGTGATCTCCTACTGTATCATAGGTCTATAGACCAGGGTGATCTCATACTGTATCATAGGTCTATAGACCAGGGTGATCTCCTACTGTATCATAGGTCTATAGACCAGGGTGATCTCCTACTGTATCATAGGTCTATGGACCAGGGTGATCTCCTACTCTATCATATGTCTATAGACCAGGGTGATCTCCTACTGTATCATAGATCTATAGATCAGGGTGATCTCCTACTGTATCATAGGTCTATAGACCAGGGTGATCTCCTACTGTATCATTGGTCTATAGACCAGGGTGATCTCCTACTGTGTCATAGGTCTATAGACCAGGGTGATCTCCTACTGTATCAAAGGTCAATGGACCAGGGTGATCTCCTACTGTATAATAGGCCTATAGACCAGGGTGATCTCCTACTGTGTCATAGGTCTATAGACCAGGGTAATCTCCTACTGTATCATAGGTCTATAGGCCAGGGTGATCTCCTACTGTATCATAGGCCTATAGACCAGGGTGATCTCCTACTGCATCATAGATCTATAGACCAGGGTGATCTCCTACTGTATCATAGGTCTATGGACCAGGGTGATCTCCTACTGTATCATAGGTCTATAGACCAGGGTGTTCTCCTACTGTATCATAGGTCTATAGACCAGGGTGATCTCCTACTGTATCATAGGTCTATAGAAGAGGGTGATCTACTACTGTATCATAGGTCTATAGACCAGGGTGATCTCCTACTGCATTTTAGGTCTATAGACCAGGGTGATCTGCTAGTGTAGCATAGGTCTATAGACCAGGGTGATCTCCTTCTGTATCATAGGTCTATGGACCAGGGTGATCTCCTACTGTATCATAGATCTATAGACCAGGGTGATCTCCTACTGTATCATAGGTCTATAGACCAGGGTAATCTCCTACTGTATCATAGGCCTATAGACCAGGGTGATCTCCTACTGTATCATAGGTCTATAGACCAGGGTAATCTCCTACTGTATCATAGGTCTATAGACCAGGGTGATCTCCTACTGTATCATAGGTCTATAGACCAGGGTGATCTCCTACTGTATCATAGGTCTATAGACCAGGGTGATCGCCTACTGTATCATAGGTCTATAGACCAGGGTGATGTACTACTGCATCATAGGTCTATAGAAGAGGGTGATCTACCACTGTATCATAGGTCTATAGACCAAGGTGATCTCCTACTGCATTTTAGGTCTATAGACCAGGGTGATCTCCTACTGTATCATAGGTCTATAGACCAAGGTGATCTCCTACTGTATCATAGGTCTATAGACCAGGGTGATCTCCTACTGTATCATAGGTCTATAGACCATGGTGATCTCCTACTGTATCATAGGTCTATAGACCATGGTGATCTCTTACTGTATCATAGGTCTATAGACCAGGGTGATCTAGTACTGCATCATAGGTCTATAGACCAGGGTGATCTACTACTGTATCATAGGGTATAGACCAGGGTGATCTCCTACTGCATCATAGGTCTATAGACCAGGGTGATCTCCTACTGTAACATAGGTCTATTGACCAGGGTGATCTCCTACTGTATCATAGGTCTATAGAACAGGGTGGTCTACTACTGCATCATAGGTCTATGGACCAGGGTGATCTCCAACTGTATCATAGGTCTATAGAGCAGGGTGATGTCCTACTGCATCATAGGTCAATAGACCAGGGTGATCTCCTACTGTATCATAGGTCTATAGACCAGGGTGATCTCCTACTGTATCATAGGTCTATAGACCAGGGTGATGTCCTACTGTATCATAGGTCTATAGACCAGAGTGATCTCCTACTGTATAATAGGTATATAGACCAGGTTGATCTCCTGCTGTATAATAGGTCTATAGACCAGGGTGATCTCCTACTGTATCAAAGGTCTATGGACCAGGGTGATCTCCTACTGTATAATAGGCCTATAGACCAGGGTGATCTCCTACTGTATAATAGGCCTATAGACCAGGGTGATCTCCTACTGTATTTTAGGTTTATAGACCAGGGTGATCTCCTACTGTATCATAGGTCTATAGAGCAAGGTGATCTCCTACTGTATCATAGGTTTATAGGCCAGGGTGATCTCCTACTGCATCATAGGTCTATAGACCAGGGTGATCTCCTACTGTATCATAGGTCTTTAGACCAGGGTGATCTCCTACTGTATCATAGGTCTATAGACCAGGGTGATCTCCTACTGTATCATAGGCCTATGGACCAGGGTGATCTCCTACTGTATCATAGGTCTATGGACCAGGGTGATCTCCTACTGTATCATAGGTCTATAGACCAGGGTGATCTGCTAGAGTAGCATAGCTCTATAGACCAGGGTGATCTCCTTCTGTATCATAGGTCTATAGACCAGGGTAATCTCCTACTGTATCATAGGTCTATAGACCAGGGTGATCTCCTACTGTATCATAGGTCTATAGACCAGGGTGATCACCTACACTATCATAGGTCTATAGACCAGGGTGATCTCCTACTGTATCATAGGTCTATAGACCAGGGTGATCTCCTACTGCATCATAGGCCTATAGACCAGGGTGATCTACTACTGCATCATAGGTCTATAGACCAGGGTGATCTACTACTGCATCATAGGTCTATAGAAGAGGGTGATATACTACTGTATCATAGGTCTATGGACCAGGGTGATCTCCTACTGCATTTTAGGTCTATAGACCAGGGTGATCTCCTACTGTATCATAGGTCTATAGACCAGGGTGATCTCCTACTGTATCATAGGTCTATAGACCAGGGTGATCTCATACTGTATCATAGGTCTATAGACCAGGGTGATCTCCTACTGTATCATAGGTCTATAGACCAGGGTGATCTCCTACTGTATCATAGGCCTATGGACCAGGGTGATCTCCTACTGTATCATAGGTCTATATACCAGGGTGATCTGCTAGTGTAGCATAGGTATATAGACCAGGGTGATCTGCTAGTGTAGCATAGGTCTATAGACCAGGGTGATCTCCTACTGTATCATAGGTCTATAGACCAGGGTGATCTCCTTTTGTATCATAGGCCTATAGACCAGGGTGATATCCTACTGTATCATAGGTCTATGGACCAGGGTGATCTCCTACTGTATCATAGGTCTATAGACCAGGGTGATCTGCTAGTGTAGCATAGGTCTATAGACCAGGGTGATCTGCTAGTGTAGCATAGGTCTATAGACCAGGGTGATCTCCTACTGTATCATAGGTCTATAGACCAGGGTGATCTCCTTCTGTATCATATGTCTATAGACCAGGGTGATCTCCTACTGTATCATAGATCTATAGTCCAGGGTGATCTCCTACTGTATCATAGGTCTATAGACCAGGGTAATTTCCTACTGTATCATAGGCCTATAGACCAGGGTGATCTCCTACTGTATCATAGGTCTATAGACCAGGGTAATCTCCTACTGTATCATAGGTCTATAGACCAGGGTGATCTCCTACTGTATCATAGGTCTATAGACCAGGGTGATCACCTACACTATCATAGGTCTATAGACCAGGGTGATCTCCTACTGTATCATAGGTCTATAGACCAGGGTGATCTCCTACTGTATCATAGGTCTATAGACCAGGGTGATCTCCTACTGCATCATAGGCCTATAGACCAGGGTGATCTACTACTGCATCATAGGTCTATAGACCAGGGTGATCTACTACTGCATCATAGGTCTATAGAAGAGGGTGATATACTACTGTATCATAGGTCTATGGACCAGGGTGATCTCCTACTGCATTTTAGGTCTATAGACCAGGGTAATCTCCTACTGTATCATAGGTCTATAGACCAGGGTGATCTCCTACTGTATCATAGGTCTATAGACCAGGGTGATTTAATACTGTATCATAGGTCTATAGACCAGGGTGATCTCCTACTGTATCATAGGTCTATAGACCAGGGTGATCTCCTACTGTATCATAGGCCTATGGACCAGGGTGATCTCCTACTGTATCATAGGTCTATATACCAGGGTGATATGTTAGTGTAGCATAGGTCTATAGACCAGGGTGATCTGCTTGTGTAGCATAGGTCTATAGACCAGGGTGATCTCCTACTGTATCATAGGTCTATAGACCAGGGTGATCTCCTACTGCATCATAGGTCTATAGACTAGGGTGATCTCCTACTGCATCATAGGTCTATAGACCAGGGTGATCTCCTACTGTATCATAGGTCTATGGACCAGGATGATCTCCTACTGTATCATAGGTCTATAGACCAGGGTGATCTGCTAGTGTAGCATAGGTCTATAGACCAGGGTGATCTCCTACTGTATCATAGGTCTATAGACCAGGGTGATCTCCTACTGTATTATAGGTCTATAGACCAGGGTGATCTCCTACTGTATCATAGGTCTATAGACCAGGGTGATCTCCTACTGTATCATAGGTCTATAGGCCAGGGTGATCTCCTACTGTATCATAGGTCTATAGACCAGGGTGATCTCCTACTGCATCATAGGTCTATAGACCAGGGTGATCTACTACTGCATCATATGTCTATAGAAGAGGGTGATCTACTACTGTATCATAGGTCTATATACCAGGGTGATCTCCTACTGTATCATAGGTCTATAGACCAGAGTGATCTCCTACTGTATAATAGGCCTATAGACTAGGGTGATCTCCTACTGCATCATAGGTCTATAGACCAGGGTGATCTACTACTGCATCATAGGTCTATAGAAGAGGGTGATCTCCTACTGTAGCATAGGTCTATGGACCAGGGTGATCTCCTACTGCATCATAGGTCTATAGACCAGGGTGATCTCCTACTGTATCATAGGTCTATAGACCAGAGTGATCTCCTACTGTATAATAGGCCAATAGACCAGGGTGATCTCCTACTGTATCATAGGTCTGTGGACCAGGGTGATCTCCTACTGTATAATAGGCCTATAGACCACGGTGATCTCCTACTGTATAATAGGCCTATAGGCCAGGGTGATCTCCTACTGTGTTATAGGTCTACAGACCGGGGTGAACTCCTACTGCATCATAGGTCTATAGGCCAGGGTGATCTCCTACTGCATCATAGGTCTATAGACTAGGGTGATCTCCTACTGCATCATAGGTCTATAGACCAGGGTGATCTCCTACTGTATCATAGGCCTATGGACCAGGGTGATCTCCTACTGTATCATAGGTCTATATACCAGGGTGATATGTTAGTGTAGCATAGGTCTATAGACCAGGGTGATCTGCTTGTGTAGCATAGGTCTATAGACCAGGGTGATCTCCTACTGTATCATAGGTCTATAGACCAGGGTGATCTCCTACTGCATCATAGGTCTATAGACTAGGGTGATCTCCTACTGCATCATAGGTCTATAGACCAGGGTGATCTCCTACTGTATCATAGGTCTATGGACCAGGATGATCTCCTACTGTATCATAGGTCTATAGACCAGGGTGATCTGCTAGTGTAGCATAGGTCTATAGACCAGGGTGATCTCCTACTGTATCATAGGTCTATAGACCAGGGTGATCTCCTACTGTATTATAGGTCTATAGACCAGGGTGATCTCCTACTGTATCATAGGTCTATAGACCAGGGTGATCTCCTACTGTATCATAGGTCTATAGGCCAGGGTGATCTCCTACTGTATCATAGGTCTATAGACCAGGGTGATCTCCTACTGCATCATAGGTCTATAGACCAGGGTGATCTACTACTGCATCATATGTCTATAGAAGAGGGTGATCTACTACTGTATCATAGGTCTATATACCAGGGTGATCTCCTACTGTATCATAGGTCTATAGACCAGAGTGATCTCCTACTGTATAATAGGCCTATAGACTAGGGTGATCTCCTACTGCATCATAGGTCTATAGACCAGGGTGATCTACTACTGCATCATAGGTCTATAGAAGAGGGTGATCTCCTACTGTAGCATAGGTCTATGGACCAGGGTGATCTCCTACTGTATCATAGGTCTATAGACCAGGGTGATGTCCTACTGTATCATAGGTCTATAGACCAGAGTGATCTCCTACTGTATAATAGGTATATAGACCAGGTTGATCTCCTGCTGTATAATAGGTCTATAGACCAGGGTGATCTCCTACTGTATCATAGGTCTATAGACCAGAGTGATCTCCTACTGTATCAAAGGTCTATGGACCAGGGTGATCTCCTACTGTATAATAGGCCTATAGACCAGGGTGATCTCCTACTGTATAATAGGCCTATAGACCAGGGTGATCTCCTACTGTATCATAGGTCTATAGACCAGGGTGATCTCCTACTGTATCATAGGTCTATAGAAGAGGGTGATCTCCTACTGTATCATAGGTCTATGGACCAGGGTGATCTCCTACTCTATCATATGTCTATAGACCAGGGTGATCTCCTACTGTATCATAGATCTATAGATCAGGGTGATCTCCTACTGTATCATAGGTCTATAGACCAGGGTGATCTCCTACTGTATCATTGGTCTATAGACCAGGGTGATCTCCTACTGTGTCATAGGTCTATAGACCAGGGTGATCTCCTACTGTATCAAAGGTCAATGGACCAGGGTGATCTCCTACTGTATAATAGGCCTATAGACCAGGGTGATCTCCTACTGTGTCATAGGTCTATAGACCAGGGTAATCTCCTACTGTATCATAGGTCTATAGGCCAGGGTGATCTCCTACTGTATCATAGGCCTATAGACCAGGGTGATCTCCTACTGCATCATAGATCTATAGACCAGGGTGATCTCCTACTGTATCATAGGTCTATGGACCAGGGTGATCTCCTACTGTATCATAGGTCTATAGACCAGGGTGTTCTCCTACTGTATCATAGGTCTATAGACCAGGGTGATCTCCTACTGTATCATAGGTCTATAGAAGAGGGTGATCTACTACTGTATCATAGGTCTATAGACCAGGGTGATCTACTGCATTTTAGGTCTATAGACCAGGGTGATCTGCTAGTGTAGCATAGGTCTATAGACCAGGGTGATCTCCTTCTGTATCATAGGTCTATGGACCAGGGTGATCTCCTACTGTATCATAGATCTATAGACCAGGGTGATCTCCTACTGTATCATAGGTCTATAGACCAGGGTAATCTCCTACTGTATCATAGGCCTATAGACCAGGGTGATCTCCTACTGTATCATAGGTCTATAGACCAGGGTAATCTCCTACTGTATCATAGGTCTATAGACCAGGGTGATCTCCTACTGTATCATAGGTCTATAGACCAGGGTGATCTCCTACTGTATCATAGGTCTATAGACCAGGGTGATCGCCTACTGTATCATAGGTCTATAGACCAGGGTGATGTACTACTGCATCATAGGTCTATAGAAGAGGGTGATCTACCACTGTATCATAGGTCTATAGACCAAGGTGATCTCCTACTGCATTTTAGGTCTATAGACCAGGGTGATCTCCTACTGTATCATAGGTCTATAGACCAAGGTGATCTCCTACTGTATCATAGGTCTATAGACCAGGGTGATCTCCTACTGTATCATAGGTCTATAGACCATGGTGATCTCCTACTGTATCATAGGTCTATAGACCATGGTGATCTCTTACTGTATCATAGGTCTATAGACCAGGGTGATCTAGTACTGCATCATAGGTCTATAGACCAGGGTGATCTACTACTGTATCATAGGGTATAGACCAGGGTGATCTCCTACTGCATCATAGGTCTATAGACCAGGGTGATCTCCTACTGTAACATAGGTCTATTGACCAGGGTGATCTCCTACTGTATCATAGGTCTATAGAACAGGGTGGTCTACTACTGCATCATAGGTCTATGGACCAGGGTGATCTCCAACTGTATCATAGGTCTATAGAGCAGGGTGATGTCCTACTGCATCATAGGTCAATAGACCAGGGTGATCTCCTACTGTATCATAGGTCTATAGACCAGGGTGATCTCCTACTGTATCATAGGTCTATAGACCAGGGTGATGTCCTACTGTATCATAGGTCTATAGACCAGAGTGATCTCCTACTGTATAATAGGTATATAGACCAGGTTGATCTCCTGCTGTATAATAGGTCTATAGACCAGGGTGATCTCCTACTGTATCAAAGGTCTATGGACCAGGGTGATCTCCTACTGTATAATAGGCCTATAGACCAGGGTGATCTCCTACTGTATAATAGGCCTATAGACCAGGGTGATCTCCTACTGTATTTTAGGTTTATAGACCAGGGTGATCTCCTACTGTATCATAGGTCTATAGAGCAAGGTGATCTCCTACTGTATCATAGGTTTATAGGCCAGGGTGATCTCCTACTGCATCATAGGTCTATAGACCAGGGTGATCTCCTACTGTATCATAGGTCTTTAGACCAGGGTGATCTCCTACTGTATCATAGGTCTATAGACCAGGGTGATCTCCTACTGTATCATAGGCCTATGGACCAGGGTGATCTCCTACTGTATCATAGGTCTATGGACCAGGGTGATCTCCTACTGTATCATAGGTCTATAGACCAGGGTGATCTGCTAGAGTAGCATAGCTCTATAGACCAGGGTGATCTCCTTCTGTATCATAGGTCTATAGACCAGGGTAATCTCCTACTGTATCATAGGTCTATAGACCAGGGTGATCTCCTACTGTATCATAGGTCTATAGACCAGGGTGATCACCTACACTATCATAGGTCTATAGACCAGGGTGATCTCCTACTGTATCATAGGTCTATAGACCAGGGTGATCTCCTACTGCATCATAGGCCTATAGACCAGGGTGATCTACTACTGCATCATAGGTCTATAGACCAGGGTGATCTACTACTGCATCATAGGTCTATAGAAGAGGGTGATATACTACTGTATCATAGGTCTATGGACCAGGGTGATCTCCTACTGCATTTTAGGTCTATAGACCAGGGTGATCTCCTACTGTATCATAGGTCTATAGACCAGGGTGATCTCCTACTGTATCATAGGTCTATAGACCAGGGTGATCTCATACTGTATCATAGGTCTATAGACCAGGGTGATCTCCTACTGTATCATAGGTCTATAGACCAGGGTGATCTCCTACTGTATCATAGGTCTATGGACCAGGGTGATCTCCTACTCTATCATATGTCTATAGACCAGGGTGATCTCCTACTGTATCATAGATCTATAGATCAGGGTGATCTCCTACTGTATCATAGGTCTATAGACCAGGGTGATCTCCTACTGTATCATTGGTCTATAGACCAGGGTGATCTCCTACTGTGTCATAGGTCTATAGACCAGGGTGATCTCCTACTGTATCAAAGGTCAATGGACCAGGGTGATCTCCTACTGTATAATAGGCCTATAGACCAGGGTGATCTCCTACTGTGTCATAGGTCTATAGACCAGGGTAATCTCCTACTGTATCATAGGTCTATAGGCCAGGGTGATCTCCTACTGTATCATAGGCCTATAGACCAGGGTGATCTCCTACTGCATCATAGATCTATAGACCAGGGTGATCTCCTACTGTATCATAGGTCTATGGACCAGGGTGATCTCCTACTGTATCATAGGTCTATAGACCAGGGTGTTCTCCTACTGTATCATAGGTCTATAGACCAGGGTGATCTCCTACTGTATCATAGGTCTATAGAAGAGGGTGATCTACTACTGTATCATAGGTCTATAGACCAGGGTGATCTCCTACTGCATTTTAGGTCTATAGACCAGGGTGATCTGCTAGTGTAGCATAGGTCTATAGACCAGGGTGATCTCCTTCTGTATCATAGGTCTATGGACCAGGGTGATCTCCTACTGTATCATAGATCTATAGACCAGGGTGATCTCCTACTGTATCATAGGTCTATAGACCAGGGTAATCTCCTACTGTATCATAGGCCTATAGACCAGGGTGATCTCCTACTGTATCATAGGTCTATAGACCAGGGTAATCTCCTACTGTATCATAGGTCTATAGACCAGGGTGATCTCCTACTGTATCATAGGTCTATAGACCAGGGTGATCTCCTACTGTATCATAGGTCTATAGACCAGGGTGATCGCCTACTGTATCATAGGTCTATAGACCAGGGTGATGTACT
This sequence comes from Oncorhynchus mykiss, assembly GCF_057628025.1. Lineage (NCBI taxonomy): Eukaryota > Metazoa > Chordata > Actinopteri > Salmoniformes > Salmonidae > Oncorhynchus > Oncorhynchus mykiss. Next base: position 79,425,223 of record NC_143034.1, on the reverse strand, counting down.
ACTGCATCATAGGTCTATAGAAGAGGGTGATCTACCACTGTATCATAGGTCTATAGACCAAGGTGATCTCCTACTGCATTTTAGGTCTATAGACCAGGGTGATCTCCTACTGTATCATAGGTCTATAGACCAAGGTGATCTCCTACTGTATCATAGGTCTATAGACCAGGGTGATCTCCTACTGTATCATAGGTCTATAGACCATGGTGATCTCCTACTGTATCATAGGTCTATAGACCATGGTGATCTCTTACTGTATCATAGGTCTATAGACCAGGGTGATCTAGTACTGCATCATAGGTCTATAGACCAGGGTGATCTACTACTGTATCATAGGGTATAGACCAGGGTGATCTCCTACTGCATCATAGGTCTATAGACCAGGGTGATCTCCTACTGTAACATAGGTCTATTGACCAGGGTGATCTCCTACTGTATCATAGGTCTATAGAACAGGGTGGTCTACTACTGCATCATAGGTCTATGGACCAGGGTGATCTCCAACTGTATCATAGGTCTATAGAGCAGGGTGATGTCCTACTGCATCATAGGTCAATAGACCAGGGTGATCTCCTACTGTATCATAGGTCTATAGACCAGGGTGATCTCCTACTGTATCATAGGTCTATAGACCAGGGTGATGTCCTACTGTATCATAGGTCTATAGACCAGAGTGATCTCCTACTGTATAATAGGTATATAGACCAGGTTGATCTCCTGCTGTATAATAGGTCTATAGACCAGGGTGATCTCCTACTGTATCAAAGGTCTATGGACCAGGGTGATCTCCTACTGTATAATAGGCCTATAGACCAGGGTGATCTCCTACTGTATAATAGGCCTATAGACCAGGGTGATCTCCTACTGTATTTTAGGTTTATAGACCAGGGTGATCTCCTACTGTATCATAGGTCTATAGAGCAAGGTGATCTCCTACTGTATCATAGGTTTATAGGCCAGGGTGATCTCCTACTGCATCATAGGTCTATAGACCAGGGTGATCTCCTACTGTATCATAGGTCTTTAGACCAGGGTGATCTCCTACTGTATCATAGGTCTATAGACCAGGGTGATCTCCTACTGTATCATAGGCCTATGGACCAGGGTGATCTCCTACTGTATCATAGGTCTATGGACCAGGGTGATCTCCTACTGTATCATAGGTCTATAGACCAGGGTGATCTGCTAGAGTAGCATAGCTCTATAGACCAGGGTGATCTCCTTCTGTATCATAGGTCTATAGACCAGGGTAATCTCCTACTGTATCATAGGTCTATAGACCAGGGTGATCTCCTACTGTATCATAGGTCTATAGACCAGGGTGATCACCTACACTATCATAGGTCTATAGACCAGGGTGATCTCCTACTGTATCATAGGTCTATAGACCAGGGTGATCTCCTACTGCATCATAGGCCTATAGACCAGGGTGATCTACTACTGCATCATAGGTCTATAGACCAGGGTGATCTACTACTGCATCATAGGTCTATAGAAGAGGGTGATATACTACTGTATCATAGGTCTATGGACCAGGGTGATCTCCTACTGCATTTTAGGTCTATAGACCAGGGTGATCTCCTACTGTATCATAGGTCTATAGACCAGGGTGATCTCCTACTGTATCATAGGTCTATAGACCAGGGTGATCTCATACTGTATCATAGGTCTATAGACCAGGGTGATCTCCTACTGTATCATAGGTCTATAGACCAGGGTGATCTCCTACTGTATCATAGGCCTATGGACCAGGGTGATCTCCTACTGTATCATAGGTCTATATACCAGGGTGATCTGCTAGTGTAGCATAGGTATATAGACCAGGGTGATCTGCTAGTGTAGCATAGGTCTATAGACCAGGGTGATCTCCTACTGTATCATAGGTCTATAGACCAGGGTGATCTCCTTTTGTATCATAGGCCTATAGACCAGGGTGATATCCTACTGTATCATAGGTCTATGGACCAGGGTGATCTCCTACTGTATCATAGGTCTATAGACCAGGGTGATCTGCTAGTGTAGCATAGGTCTATAGACCAGGGTGATCTGCTAGTGTAGCATAGGTCTATAGACCAGGGTGATCTCCTACTGTATCATAGGTCTATAGACCAGGGTGATCTCCTTCTGTATCATATGTCTATAGACCAGGGTGATCTCCTACTGTATCATAGATCTATAGTCCAGGGTGATCTCCTACTGTATCATAGGTCTATAGACCAGGGTAATTTCCTACTGTATCATAGGCCTATAGACCAGGGTGATCTCCTACTGTATCATAGGTCTATAGACCAGGGTAATCTCCTACTGTATCATAGGTCTATAGACCAGGGTGATCTCCTACTGTATCATAGGTCTATAGACCAGGGTGATCACCTACACTATCATAGGTCTATAGACCAGGGTGATCTCCTACTGTATCATAGGTCTATAGACCAGGGTGATCTCCTACTGTATCATAGGTCTATAGACCAGGGTGATCTCCTACTGCATCATAGGCCTATAGACCAGGGTGATCTACTACTGCATCATAGGTCTATAGACCAGGGTGATCTACTACTGCATCATAGGTCTATAGAAGAGGGTGATATACTACTGTATCATAGGTCTATGGACCAGGGTGATCTCCTACTGCATTTTAGGTCTATAGACCAGGGTAATCTCCTACTGTATCATAGGTCTATAGACCAGGGTGATCTCCTACTGTATCATAGGTCTATAGACCAGGGTGATTTAATACTGTATCATAGGTCTATAGACCAGGGTGATCTCCTACTGTATCATAGGTCTATAGACCAGGGTGATCTCCTACTGTATCATAGGCCTATGGACCAGGGTGATCTCCTACTGTATCATAGGTCTATATACCAGGGTGATATGTTAGTGTAGCATAGGTCTATAGACCAGGGTGATCTGCTTGTGTAGCATAGGTCTATAGACCAGGGTGATCTCCTACTGTATCATAGGTCTATAGACCAGGGTGATCTCCTACTGCATCATAGGTCTATAGACTAGGGTGATCTCCTACTGCATCATAGGTCTATAGACCAGGGTGATCTCCTACTGTATCATAGGTCTATGGACCAGGATGATCTCCTACTGTATCATAGGTCTATAGACCAGGGTGATCTGCTAGTGTAGCATAGGTCTATAGACCAGGGTGATCTCCTACTGTATCATAGGTCTATAGACCAGGGTGATCTCCTACTGTATTATAGGTCTATAGACCAGGGTGATCTCCTACTGTATCATAGGTCTATAGACCAGGGTGATCTCCTACTGTATCATAGGTCTATAGGCCAGGGTGATCTCCTACTGTATCATAGGTCTATAGACCAGGGTGATCTCCTACTGCATCATAGGTCTATAGACCAGGGTGATCTACTACTGCATCATATGTCTATAGAAGAGGGTGATCTACTACTGTATCATAGGTCTATATACCAGGGTGATCTCCTACTGTATCATAGGTCTATAGACCAGAGTGATCTCCTACTGTATAATAGGCCTATAGACTAGGGTGATCTCCTACTGCATCATAGGTCTATAGACCAGGGTGATCTACTACTGCATCATAGGTCTATAGAAGAGGGTGATCTCCTACTGTAGCATAGGTCTATGGACCAGGGTGATCTCCTACTGCATCATAGGTCTATAGACCAGGGTGATCTCCTACTGTATCATAGGTCTATAGACCAGAGTGATCTCCTACTGTATAATAGGCCAATAGACCAGGGTGATCTCCTACTGTATCATAGGTCTGTGGACCAGGGTGATCTCCTACTGTATAATAGGCCTATAGACCACGGTGATCTCCTACTGTATAATAGGCCTATAGGCCAGGGTGATCTCCTACTGTGTTATAGGTCTACAGACCGGGGTGAACTCCTACTGCATCATAGGTCTATAGGCCAGGGTGATCTCCTACTGTGTCATAGGTCTATAGACCAAGGTGATCTCCTACTGTATCATAGGTCTATAGACCAGGGTGATCTCCTACTGCATCATAGGTCTATAGACCAGGGTGATATACTACTGCATCAAAGGACTATAGACCAGGGTGATCTACTACTGTATCATAGGTCTATAGACCAGGGTGATCTCCTACTGCATCATAGGTCTAAAGACCTGGGTGATATCCTACTGTATCATAGGTCTATTGACCAGGGTGATCTCCTACTGCATCATAGGTCTATAGACCAGGGTGATCTACTACTGCATCATAGGTCTATAGAACAGGGTCATCTACTACTGCATCATAGGTCTATATACCTGGGTGATCTCCTACTGCATCATAGGTCTATAGACCAGGGTGATCTACTACTGCATCATAGGTCTATAGAAGAGGGTGATCTACTACTGTATCATAGGTCTATAGACCAGGGTGATCTCCTACTGTATCATAGGTCTATAGACCAGAGTGATCTCCTACTGTATAATAGGCCTATAGACCAGGGTTATCTCCTACTGTATCATAGGTCTATAGACCAGGGTGATCTCCTACTGCATCATAGGTCTATAGACCAGAGTGATCTCCTACTGTTTAATAGGCCTATAGACCAGGGTGATCTACTACTGTATCATAGGTCTATAGACCAGGGTGATCTCCTACTGTATCATAGGCCTATGGACTAGGGTGATCTCCTACTGTATCATAGGTCTATGGACCAGGGTGATCTCCTACTCTATCATAGGTCTATAGACCAGGGTGATCTCCTACTGTATCATAGATCTATAGACCAGGGTGATCTCCTACTGTATCATAGGTCTATAGACCAGGGTGATCTCCTACTGTATCATTGGTCTATAGACCAGGGTGATCTACTACTGTATCATAGGTCTATAGACCAGGGTGATCTACTACTAGATCATAGGTCTATAGAACAGGGTGATCTCCTCCTGCATCATCGGTCTATATACCAGGGTGATCTCCTACTGCATCATAGGTCTATAGACCAGGGTGATATACTACTGTATCATAGGTCTATAGACCAGGGTGATCTACTACTGCATCATAGGTCTATAGAAGAGGGTGATCTACTACTGTATCATAGGTCTATAGACCAGGGTGATCTCCTACTGTATCATAGGTCTATAGACCAGAGTGATCTCCTACTGTATAATAGGCCTATAGACCAGGGTGATCTCCTACTGTATCATAGGTCTATAGACCAGAGTGATCTCCTACTGTATCATAGGTCTATAGACCAGGGTGATCTCCTACTGCATCATAGGTCTATAGACCATAGTGATCTCCTAGTGTTTAATAGGCCTATAGACCAGGGTGACCCCTACTGTATCATAGGTCTATAGACCAGGGTGATCTCCTACTGTATCATAGGTCTGTAGACCAGGGTGATCTCCTACTGCATCATAGGTCTATAGACCAGAGTGATCTCCTACTGTTTAATAGGCCTATAGACCAGGGTGATCTCCTACTGTATCATAGGTCTATAGACCAGGGTGATCTCCTACTGCATCATAGGTCTATAGACCAGGGTGATATACTACTGCATCAAAGGACTATAGACCAGGGTGATCTACTACTGTATCATAGGTCTATAGACCAGGGTGATCTCCTACTGCATCATAGGTCTAAAGACCTGGGTGATATCCTACTGTATCATAGGTCTATTGACCAGGGTGATCTCCTACTGCATCATAGGTCTATAGACCAGGGTGATCTACTACTGCATCATAGGTCTATAGAACAGGGTCATCTACTACTGCATCATAGGTCTATGGACCAGGGTGATCTCCTACTGCATCATAGGTCTATATACCTGGGTGATCTCCTACTGCATCATAGGTCTATAGACCAGGGTGATCTACTACTGCATCATAGGTCTATAGAAGAGGGTGATCTACTACTGTATCATAGGTCTATAGACCAGGGTGATCTCCTACTGTATCATAGGTCTATAGACCAGAGTGATCTCCTACTGTATAATAGGCCTATAGACCAGGGTTATCTCCTACTGTATCATAGGTCTATAGACCAGGGTGATCTCCTACTGCATCATAGGTCTATAGACCAGAGTGATCTCCTACTGTTTAATAGGCCTAAAGACCAGGGTGATCTACTACTGTATCATAGGTCTATAGACCAGGGTGATCTCCTACTGTATCATAGGCCTATGGACTAGGGTGATCTCCTACTGTATCATAGGTCTATGGACCAGGGTGATCTCCTACTCTATCATAGGTCTATAGACCAGGGTGATCTCCTACTGTATCATAGATCTATAGACCAGGGTGATCTCCTACTGTATCATAGGTCTATAGACCAGGGTGATCTCCTACTGTATCATTGGTCTATAGACCAGGGTGATCTACTACTGTATCATAGGTCTATAGACCAGGGTGATCTACTACTGCATCATAGGTCTATAGAACAGGGTGATCTCTTACTGCATCATAGGTCTATATACCAGGGTGATCTCCTACTGCATCATAGGTCTATAGACCAGGGTGATATACTACTGTATCATAGGTCTATAGACCAGGGTGATCTACTACTGCATCATAGGTCTATAGAAGAGGGTGATCTACTACTGTATCATAGGTCTATAGACCAGGGTGATCTCCTACTGTATCATAGGTCTATAGACCAGAGTGATCTCCTACTGTATAATAGGCCTATAGACCAGGGTGATCTCCTACTGTATCATAGGTCTATAGACCAGAGTGATCTCCTACTGTATCATAGGTCTATAGACCAGGGTGATCTCCTACTGCATCATAGGTCTATAGACCATAGTGATCTCCTAGTGTTTAATAGGCCTATAGACCAGGGTGACCCCTACTGTATCATAGGTCTATAGACCAGGGTGATCTCCTACTTCATCATAGGTCTGTAGACCAGGGTGATCTCCTACTGCATCATAGGTCTATAGACCAGAGTGATCTCCTACTGTTTAATAGGCCTATAGACCAGGGTGATCTCCTACTGCATCATAGGTCTATAGACCAGAGTGATCTCCTACTGTTTAATAGGCCTATAGACCAGGGTGATCTCCTACTGTATCATAGGTCTATAGACCAGGGTGATCTCCTACTGTATCATAGGTCTATGGACTAGGGTGATCTCCTACTGTATCATAGGTCTATGGACCAGGGTGATCTCCTACTCTATCATATGTCTATAGACCAGGGTGATCTCCTACTGTATCATAGATCTATAGATCAGGGTGATCTCCTACTGTATCATAGGTCTATAGACCAGGGTGATCTCCTACTGTATCATTGGTCTATAGACCAGGGTGATCTCCTACTGTGTCATAGGTCTATAGACCAGGGTGATCTCCTACTGTATCAAAGGTCAATGGACCAGGGTGATCTCCTACTGTATAATAGGCCTATAGACCAGGGTGATCTCCTACTGTGTCATAGGTCTATAGACCAGGGTAATCTCCTACTGTATCATAGGTCTATAGGCCAGGGTGATCTCCTACTGTATCATAGGCCTATAGACCAGGGTGATCTCCTACTGCATCATAGATCTATAGACCAGGGTGATCTCCTACTGTATCATAGGTCTATGGACCAGGGTGATCTCCTACTGTATCATAGGTCTATAGACCAGGGTGTTCTCCTACTGTATCATAGGTCTATAGACCAGGGTGATCTCCTACTGTATCATAGGTCTATAGAAGAGGGTGATCTACTACTGTATCATAGGTCTATAGACCAGGGTGATCTCCTACTGCATTTTAGGTCTATAGACCAGGGTGATCTGCTAGTGTAGCATAGGTCTATAGACCAGGGTGATCTCCTTCTGTATCATAGGTCTATGGACCAGGGTGATCTCCTACTGTATCATAGATCTATAGACCAGGGTGATCTCCTACTGTATCATAGGTCTATAGACCACGGTAATCTCCTACTGTATCATAGGCCTATAGACCAGGGTGATCTCCTACTGTATCATAGGTCTATAGACCAGGGTAATCTCCTACTGTATCATAGGTCTATAGACCAGGGTGATCTCCTACTGTATCATAGGTCTATAGACCAGGGTGATCTCCTACTGTATCATAGGTCTATAGACCAGGGTGATCGCCTACTGTATCATAGGTCTATAGACCAGGGTGATGTACTACTGCATCATAGGTCTATAGAAGAGGGTGATCTACCACTGTATCATAGGTCTATAGACCAAGGTGATCTCCTACTGCATTTTAGGTCTATAGACCAGGGTGATCTCCTACTGTATCATAGGTCTATAGACCAAGGTGATCTCCTACTGTATCATAGGTCTATAGACCAGGGTGATCTCCTACTGTATCATAGGTCTATAGACCATGGTGATCTCCTACTGTATCATAGGTCTATAGACCATGGTGATCTCTTACTGTATCATAGGTCTATAGACCAGGGTGATCTAGTACTGCATCATAGGTCTATAGAACAGGGTGATCTACTACTGTATCATAGGGTATAGACCAGGGTGATCTCCTACTGCATCATAGGTCTATAGACCAGGGTGATCTCCTACTGTAACATAGGTCTATTGACCAGGGTGATCTCCTACTGTATCATAGGTCTATAGAACAGGGTGGTCTACTACTGCATCATAGGTCTATGGACCAGGGTGATCTCCAACTGTATCATAGGTCTATAGAGCAGGGTGATGTCCTACTGCATCATAGGTCAATAGACCAGGGTGATCTCCTACTGTATCATAGGTCTATAGACCAGGGTGATCTCCTACTGTATCATAGGTCTATAGACCAGGGTGATGTCCTACTGTATCATAGGTCTATAGACCAGAGTGATCTCCTACTGTATAATAGGTATATAGACCAGGTTGATCTCCTGCTGTATAATAGGTCTATAGACCAGGGTGATCTCCTACTGTATCAAAGGTCTATGGACCAGGGTGATCTCCTACTGTATAATAGGCCTTTAGACCAGGGTGATCTCCTACTGTATAATAGGCCTATAGACCAGGGTGATCTCCTACTGTATTTTAGGTTTATAGACCAGGGTGATCTCCTACTGTATCATAGGTCTATAGAGCAAGGTGATCTCCTACTGTATCATAGGTTTATAGGCCAGGGTGATCTCCTACTGCATCATAGGTCTATAGACCAGGGTGATCTCCTACTGTATCATAGGTCTTTAGACCAGGGTGATCTCCTACTGTATCATAGGTCTATAGACCAGGGTGATCTCCTACTGTATCATAGGCCTATGGACCAGGGTGATCTCCTACTGTATCATAGGTCTATGGACCAGGGTGATCTCCTACTGTATCATAGGTCTATAGACCAGGGTGATCTGCTAGAGTAGCATAGCTCTATAGACCAGGGTGATCTCCTTCTGTATCATAGGTCTATAGACCAGGGTAATCTCCTACTGTATCATAGGTCTATAGACCAGGGTGATCTCCTACTGTATCATAGGTCTATAGACCAGGGTGATCACCTACACTATCATAGGTCTATAGACCAGGGTGATCTCCTACTGTATCATAGGTCTATAGACCAGGGTGATCTCCTACTGCATCATAGGCCTATAGACCAGGGTGATCTACTACTGCATCATAGGTCTATAGACCAGGGTGATCTACTACTGCATCATAGGTCTATAGAAGAGGGTGATATACTACTGTATCATAGGTCTATGGACCAGGGTGATCTCCTACTGCATTTTAGGTCTATAGACCAGGGTGATCTCCTACTGTATCATAGGTCTATAGACCAGGGTGATCTCCTACTGTATCATAGGTCTATAGACCAGGGTGATCTCATACTGTATCATAGGTCTATAGACCAGGGTGATCTCCTACTGTATCATAGGTCTATAGACCAGGGTGATCTCCTACTGTATCATAGGCCTATGGACCAGGGTGATCTCCTACTGTATCATAGGTCTATATACCAGGGTGATCTGCTAGTGTAGCATAGGTATATAGACCAGGGTGATCTGCTAGTGTAGCATAGGTCTATAGACCAGGGTGATCTCCTACTGTATCATAGGTCTATAGACCAGGGTGATCTCCTTTTGTATCATAGGCCTATAGACCAGGGTGATATCCTACTGTATCATAGGTCTATGGACCAGGGTGATCTCCTACTGTATCATAGGTCTATAGACCAGGGTGATCTGCTAGTGTAGCATAGGTCTATAGACCAGGGTGATCTGCTAGTGTAGCATAGGTCTATAGACCAGGGTGATCTCCTACTGTATCATAGGTCTATAGACCAGGGTGATGTCCTTCTGTATCATATGTCTATAGACCAGGGTGATCTCCTACTGTATCATAGATCTATAGTCCAGGGTGATCTCCTACTGTATCATAGGTCTATAGACCAGGGTAATTTCCTACTGTATCATAGGCCTATAGACCAGGGTGATCTCCTACTGTATCATAGGTCTATAGACCAGGGTAATCTCCTACTGTATCATAGGTCTATAGACCAGGGTGATCTCCTACTGTATCATAGGTCTATAGACCAGGGTGATCACCTACACTATCATAGGTCTATAGACCAGGGTGATCTCCTACTGTATCATAGGTCTATAGACCAGGGTGATCTCCTACTGTATCATAGGTCTATAGACCAGGGTGATCTCCTACTGCATCATAGGCCTATAGACCAGGGTGATCTACTACTGCATCATAGGTCTATAGACCAGGGTGATCTACTACTGCATCATAGGTCTATAGAAGAGGGTGATATACTACTGTATCATAGGTCTATGGACCAGGGTGATCTCCTACTGCATTTTAGGTCTATAGACCAGGGTAATCTCCTACTGTATCATAGGTCTATAGACCAGGGTGATCTCCTACTGTATCATAGGTCTATAGACCAGGGTGATTTAATACTGTATCATAGGTCTATAGACCAGGGTGATCTCCTACTGTATCATAGGTCTATAGACCAGGGTGATCTCCTACTGTATCATAGGCCTATGGACCAGGGTGATCTCCTACTGTATCATAGGTCTATATACCAGGGTGATATGTTAGTGTAGCATAGGTCTATAGACCAGGGTGATCTGCTTGTGTAGCATAGGTCTATAGACCAGGGTGATCTCCTACTGTATCATAGGTCTATAGACCAGGGTGATCTCCTTTTGTATCATAGGCCTATAGACCAGGGTGATATCCTACTGTATCATAGGTCTATGGACCAGGGTGATCTCCTACTGTATCATAGGTCTATAGACCAGGGTGATCTGCTAGTGTAGCATAGGTCTATAGACCAGGGTGATCTGCTAGTGTAGCATAGGTCTATAGACCAGGGTGATCTCCTACTGTATCATAGGTCTATAGACCAGGGTGATCTCCTACTGTATCATAGGTCTATGGACCAGGGTGATCTCCTACTGTATCATAGGTCTATAGACCAGGGTGATCTCCTACTGTATCATAGGTCTACGGACCAGGGTGATCTCCTACTGTATCATAGGTCTACGGACCAGGGTGATCTCCTACTGTATCATAGGTCTATAGACCAGGGTGATCTCCTACTGTATTATAGGTCTATAGACCTGTCTTCTCAAAACAGGCTTTAAACACAACAAGCAACAAACAAACATATTCTCTTTCTAATCTACAGTTAATGTTAATTATTTTCACTAAGGAAGGTTTGTTGTGTGAAAGAGAAACAAATAAATATGGTGGAAAGCCTAACTACAAATTCCACTTCCTCAAAACAGTTTAAGTGTATTCATTAGTGCCACCGTAGCAAAACGTTTGGCAACAGAAACCGTTTAGGTCACATTGTACAGCATTTAGAGAACTGTTTATGTTTTATGCAACATTTTAATACTGTTGGCTGTGGAGAAAACTAATGAACACAACCCAGGTTGTTGCCTACGACTCGGCATGTTGATACCTGCCTGATGCTGAAACCTGAACGTAGCCTGAGGGGTAAACTATGATACTAGCTTGATATACTGGTTTCCTAAAGTTAGCCAGATTCAGTTAGCTTCACATTCCAGCTCAGGCCTCAACCATTAGAATATACAGAAGAGAACAGAAAATATCTCAATGACTTGACATGTTCTGGTTGTGAATTCAGGCTACAAGGGGAGAATCCTGACACTAATACTGGGTTAACTTTGTTTATACTGATACCGGGTTAACCCTATTGATACTGATACTGGGTTAACACTATTTATACTGATCAGTATCAATAGTGTTAACCCAGTATCAGTATAAATAGTAAGGTTAGGTCTAGGCTACCTACAAACTATTATAAGGTTAGGTCTAGGTTACCCACAAACTATTATAAGGTTAGGTCTAGGCTACCTACAAACTATTATAAGGTTAGGTCTAGGCTACCTACAAACTATTATAAGGTTAGGTCTAGGTTACCTACAAACTATTATAAGGTTAGGTCTAGGTTACCTACAAACGATTATAAGGTTAGGTCTAGGCTACCTACAAACTATTATAAGGTCAGGTCGACGTCAGGCATTCAAAAGTCAGAGTACGTTTGAGCTATAATCACTTATCATGCTGACAAACCTGATGGCCCCCGTTGGAAATGTTGTGAAAAATATCAGGCCTAGGCTACATTCTCTGTCCTGCTACTGGTAGGCCTGTAACGTTATGTTAACTGACCTGAACAGGTTTAGACTGGTCATCTATGATATGTAGGTTATATACAGTACATTCTCTGTCCTGCTACTGGTCGGCCTATAACGTTATGTGAACTGATCTGAACAGGTTTAGGCTGGTCATCTATGATATTTAGGTTATATACAGTACATTCTCTGTCCTGCTACTGGTCAGCCTATAACGTTATGTGAACTGATCTGAACAGGTTTAGGCTGGTCATCAATGATATGTAGGTTATATACAGTACATTCTCTGTCCTGCTACTGGTAGGCCTATAACATTATGTGAATTGATCTGAACAGGTTTAGGTTGGTCATCTATGGAATGTAGGCTATAGCCAAGGCATAGACCTTGATCTGCACATCACTAACAAATTGCTAGTATACATTATAACCTAGCCACTATATGTAATATAACATCTCTTACTTATGGCAAATAAACTTTCAGAATGGATCAATGATTTCCCCCTCAGATGATTTATGCTCATTTTAGCCCTTCTGTCTACATTCTCAGATACGTTTAGTAAATAACATATTGAAAGTATTCTACTTTAATTAATACAAATAATTGTGAGACATGGCCTGGTGTTGCTGTACTATCTATAACTACCTTAATAAACAGTGACTTATTATTATTATTATTATTATTATTATTATTGTTGCTGTACTGTCTAGAACTACCTTAACAAACAGTGACTTATTATTATTATTGTTGCTGTATTGTCTATAACTACCTTAACAAACAGTGACTTATTATTATTATTATTATTGTTGCTGTACTGTCTAGAACTACCTTAACAAACAGTGACTTATTCATATTATTATTGTTATTATTATTATTATTGTTGTTATTGTTATTGTTGCTTTACTGTCTATAACTACCTTAACAAACAGTGACTTATTATTATTATTATTGACAGTTACCATGGAGATGTCATTTCACAAATACATATTCATGTGATTGAATTAAATCACCCGACTGCTTCGATGTGTATATTAGTAAATGTATTATAAGAGATCATTAATAAATGATAACAATTGACATTCAATAATTACTGTGTTTACCACAACCAACATGTTGGATCTCTGTTTAGGGGTCAGTTCTCTAAAATGAGTCTCTCTGGGGAGAGAGAGGAGGGGGGCCCTGCCTCTAAAATGAGTCTCTCTGGGGAACATGACACCAAAGCGAAGAGGTGAGATAACAATTTTGTTTAAGAATTATTAAGAGTTTATTTCCAAATGCTATTTACAATTTTTCACATTTGTTTTTTAATCAGACATAGTTGCTCTTGGGTACCTTCAAAACTACTGTTCTCAGATTTCTAATTAATAGTTTTTAGATGTGTATGAAAATGGTTTTTTTTAGCATTGTTTAGCTGAAATGTAAAGTTTGTATCCTGTATATTTGACTGTGATATGTGGATGTCTCACGGAGCTATCTTAAGATGAATGCACTTACTGTAAAGCGTTCTGGATAAGAGCATCTGCTAAATCAGGGGTTCTCAATCCGGGGTCTGTGGAGGTACTGCAGGGGTTCTCAATCCGGGGTCTGAGGAGGTACTGCAGGGGTTCTCAATCCGGGGTCTGTGGAGGTACTCCAGGGGTTCTCAATCCGGGGTCTGTGGAGGTATTGCAGGGGTTCTCAATCCGGGGTCTGTGGAGGTACTGCAGGGGTTCTCAATCCGGGGTCTGTGGAGGTATTGCAGGGGTTCTCAATCCGGGGTCTGCGGAGGTACTGCAGGGGTTCTCAGTCCGGGGTCTGCGGAGGTACTGCAGGGGTTCTCAATCCGGGGTCTGTGGAGGTACTGCAGGGGTTCCACGGCTCCCTGACTGTACTCATTGCAATGTAAGACATTTGATAGAATTTTCACACGACACGACCACTTTGCCTACTCCTAAATATTGACTAATATGTTGGCATGCATATATATTTTTTTACCCATTCTGATGGTTCTTACAAGTGAGGTTTTGACAATATTACCGTTATATCAACACTCTTCACACCCGTTTAACAACTCTAAATATCTTTGGCATAGTAGGTATCAAGTCCCTTGCCAATAATGTTGCCTACAACGTTGCATACAATGTTCATTTTCATCAAACTCATATTGCGACCTAGTTGTCTTCAATTGCCCAATTTAGGATTATTTATTAACAACGTGATGTTGCGCATGTCCGAAGTTTATTGTTCAATTTGCTTTTTTGCTTTACAGTCAGGGACAGTATGAGTGTAGCCAGATCCTTTTCACTCTCTATCCAAGTTTAATTTTGTAGTTCACCAGATTCGTCATTAGGACAGACGAACGAGCTGCTAGCCAACCAGGTTAGTTGGTACAGATAGGTAAACTGGCTAGCGACTCTACCAGCAGCATCGTAGTTATCAAACAGATCACCGACCATTTCGAATCCCACGGTACAGCTAGGTCATTATTTTTTATTTAACCTTTATTTCACTAGGCAAGCCAGTTAAGAACAAATTCTTATTTACAATGACGGCCTCCTGCTGGACGGGGGCTGGGATTAAAAATAAATTAAATATAAATACAAAACACACTTCACGACAAGAGAGACAACACAACACTACATAAATGTTATGCTAGCTACTCTACCAGCAGCATCCTAGTTACCTAGCTACCACTACCGACTGTCTGCATTTCTTGTGGACAGATGGAGCTCCCCAGTTGTTTCTTTCACCTGTTAAATCCCGTGGAGGGCTTCTCCCTCTCTCGTTGACGGATGCTGGCTACCTCTGTCCGGTTCTCCTCTCTTCCTCTCTTTTTTTCTGATAAAAACTAGTTCATTGCATCCGCCATGGAGCCCAGTTTCATAATATTCCATGATGTCCCTGGTTATGAAGTAATTGTGAAAAAAGGCCTTATCTTAGGTAATCTTTCTCCCTGCCAGCTCCGATAAATTACATGACAGAGATGGTCCCCTCACTTCGCGTTCTTAGGAAACTATGCAGTATTTAGTTTTTTTTAAATTATTATTTCTTACGCTGTTGTCCCAGGGAATCTTAAGTCTTATAACATACAGCCTTTACAATGTATCAGATCCTCTGTTTGGACCACCACCCAGGTCAATGGATCAGATCCTCTGTTTGGACCACCACCCAGGACAATGGATCAGATCCTCTGTTTGGACCACCACCCAGGACAATGGATCAGATCCTCTGTTTGGACCACCACCCAGGACAATGGATCAGATTCTCTGTTTGGACCACCACCCAGGACAATGGATCAGATCCTCTGTTTGGACCACCACCCAGGACAATGGATCAGATCCTCTGTTTGGACCACCACCCAGGACAATGGATCAGATCCTCTGTTTGGACCACCACCCAGGACAATGGATCAGATCCTCTGTTTGGACCACCACCCAGGACAATGGATCAGATCCTCTGTTTGGACCACCACCCAGGACAATGAATCAGATCCTCTGTTTGGACCACCACCCAGGACAATGGATCAGATTCTCTGTTTGGACCACCACCCAGGACAATGAATCGGATCCCAGTAGACCCAAAACAACGGCGCCGCAGAAGGGGCAGACAGAGCGGTCTTCTGGTCAGGGTCTGTAGACGGGCACATCGTGCACCGCTCCCGAGTATACTACTCGCCAATGTCCAGTCTCTTGACTACAAGGTAGACAAAATTCGAGCAAGGGTTGCCATCCAGAGAAACATCAGTGATTGTATCATTCTCTGTTTTACGGAAACATGGCTCTCTCGGGATACGTTATCAGAGTTGGTACAGCCACCTGGTTTCTTCACACATCGCGCCGACAGAAACAAACATCTCTCTGGTAAGAAGAAGGGCGGGGGTGTATGTCTTGTGATTAACGAGTTGTGGTGTGATCATAACAACATACAGGAACTCAAATCCTTTTGTTCACCTGACCTAGAATTCCTTACAATCAAATGCGCATTATCTACCAAGAGAATTCTCTTCGATTATAATCTCATCCATGTATATCCCCCCTCCAAGCAGACACCTTGACGGCCCTGAAAGAACTTAATTTGAATCTATGTAAACTGGAAAACACATATCCTGAGGGTGCATTTATTGTAGCTGGGGATTTTAACAATCTGAAAAAAGGCTCCCTACATTTTATCATCATATTGAATGCGCGACCCGGGCTAGCAAAATTCTGGATCATTGCTATTCTAACTTCTGCGACGCATATTCCACAACTCCCTTGTGTTGCTCCCAGCCTATAGACAGGGACTAAAACAGGAAACGCCCGTGCTCAGGTCTGTTCAACGCTGGTCCGACCAATCTGATTCCACGCTTCAAGATTGCTTCGATCACGTGGACTGGTATATGTTCCGGATAGCATCAGACAACTACATTGATGTTTACGCTGATTCGGTGAGTGAGTTTATTAGCACATGCATCGGTAATGTTGTACCCACAGTGACTATTAAAACCTTCCCAAACCAGAAACCTTGGATTGATGGCAGCATTCGTGCAAAACTGAAAGCACAAACCACTGCTTTTAATCATGGCAAGGCGACCAGAAACATGGCCGAATACAAACAGTGTAGCTATTCCCTCCGCAAGGCAATCAAACAAGCTAAGCGTCAGTATAGAGACAAAGTAGAGTCGCAGTAGAGTAGAGACGTATGTGGCAGGGTCTACAGTCAATCAGGGATTACAAAAAGAAAACCAGCCCTTTCGCGGACACCGATGTCTTGCTCCCAGACAAGCTAAACAACTTCTTTGCTCGCTTTGAGGACAATACAGTGCCACTGACACAATACAGTGCCACTGACAGGGTAGGAAACAACATCTCCACCCCGCTGAGCCGCAACACTGGGGCCCCACAAGGGTGCGTGCTCAGCCCTCTCCTGTACTCCCTGTTCACCCATGACTGCGTGGCCATGCAGCCTCCAACTCAACCATCAAGATTGCAGATGACACTACAGTGGTAGGCTTGATTACCAACAATGATGAGACAAAACAGCCTACAGGGAGGAGGTGAGGGACCTCGGAGTGTGGTGTCAGGAAAATAACCTCTCACTCAACGTCAACAAAACAAAGGAGATGATCGTGGACTTCAGGAAACAGCAGAGGGACCACCCCCCTATCCACATTGATGGGACAGTAGTGGAGAAAGTGGAACGTTTGAAGATCCTCGGCATACACATCACGGACAAACTGAAATGGTCCACCGACACAGACAGCGTCGTGAAGAAGGCACAGCAGCATTTCTTCAACCTCACCAAAAGCACTCACAAGCATTTACAGATACACAATCGAGAGCATCCTGTTTGGCCGTATCACAGCCTGGTATGGCAACTGCTCCGCCCACAACGGTAAAGCTCTCCAGAGGGGGCAAACTACCTGCCATCCAGGACACCTACACCACCCGATGTCACAGGAAGGCCATAAAGATCATCAAGGACAACAACCACCCGAGCCACTGCCTGTTCACCCCGCTATCATCCAGAAGGCGATGTCAGTACAGGTGCATCAAAACTGGGACCGAGAGACTGTTAAACAGCTTCTATCTCAAGGCCATGAGACTGTTAAACAGCCATCACTAACATTGAATGGCTGCTGCCAACATACTGACTCAAATCTCTAGCCACTTTAATAACGCAAAATTGGATTTAATAAATGTACCACTAGTCACTTTAAACAATGCCACTTAATATAATGATTGCATACCCTACATTACTCATCATCTCATATGTATATACTGTCACAGAAAACGTTTGACCTCTGTCATTGCCAACAAAGGGTATATAACAAAGTATTGAGATAAACTGTTGTTATTGACCAAATACTTATTTTCCACCATAATTTGCAAATAAATTCATAAAAATCCTACAATGTGATTTTCTGGATTTTTTTTTCCTCATTTTGTCTGTCATAGTTGAAGTGTACCTATGATGAAAATTACACGCCTCGCTCATCTTTTTAAGTGGGAGAACTTGCACAATTGCTGGCTGACTAAATACTTTTTTGCCCCACTGTATATATATATATATATATATATATATATATATATATATATATATATATATATATATATATATATATAAAAATAGATGTTTTATCTGCCAAAGCACAAGAGCTATATATATATATAATTAAATATTTATTCAGATGGGTGACATTATCTGCCAAAATAACAGCCCTGTAGACAAAGAAGAGCTAGGTAGGTAACAAAACGTTCAAAGGTCATTTTCTCAAAAGTGAGGTTACAAGTTTATCAACGTTTAAAGCAGAATTACTTTTCCATTGTTCCTCAAATGTAGTGTGTGATATACAATTTCCCTGAGTCTCTGCTTATATCCAAAGTGAAAAACATAATTTCAAATGTTGAGACCGAATCGAGCCGGTCGATCACATTTGAATGTGTAAAAGCAGTACTGCAGATATATAAAAAAAACATGATTATTTCTCTCAACATCGAGTTTTAAACAAATAGATCTGTCATTCAACCCCATGCCATGATTAGATAGTGAAAAAACACACCAATATCATTCAAAATTTCTGTAAACAATAAAAGCCATTTTACGAACATTTCTGAAAATGGATATATAGCATTTCAGAATGAAACTCTTTCTATGTTTCCCCATCTGAGCTCAGAGTAGATGAGAGATGTAATGTTTGTCTCTGTTGTGTTGAAGCCCAAACAAGCGGAAGAGACCAGCCTCCCCTGTTCCCAGCTGTGTGTCCATGAAGAGTGACTGGTCTATGGATCATTCTATAGTGTTTAGAGAGGGAGACTTTTCTACTGAACAAAGGTAAGAAGAACTCATGGGTCATGGTCAGTGAGTTAAACAACACTGTCTCTAGTCATTTCTCATCTCCCATTTTCCCATTTATTTTTGTTGTTTTCATAATCCATAGGCTAATCCTTTTGTCCATTTTCATAGTCCTAAAACAAAATTAAACAAACACAACATGTGTGTGTGTGTGTGTGTGTCCTCCCTGGATGAGGAGATGTAATAATCTCGTGTTTTGTCCACAGAAACCGACAGGAGAGATCAGAGTCAGAGATTCTCAGTGGTCAGTCTTCCCAGAGTCATCAAACAGACCTGGCCTCCATATTCAGTGTATGTGGTCCTGTTATGTACATTTGATTTTGTTTATCTCAAGAAAATGTAATCTGTCAATCATTCATTAATATGTTAATTAGAAAGCATTTATTATCTTGCTTAACTTATTTACCTCATTTATTTCAGTTGCTTGAAGAGAATATTATGACATTTTTGAAGAACGAGCTGAAGATGTTCAAGAGGATTCTTAGTCCAGAACTCCCAGAAGGCTTTGAGAGTCAGAAGCAGGATAAGGAAGTGGTGGACGCTGAAGATGAGAAGCAGGAGAGCAGTGCCAGAGAGGGGGCTCTGAAGATCACACTGCACATCCTGAGGAAAATGAACCAGAAGGAGCTTGCTGACAAACTGGAGAAAAGTAAGATCTCTCTGCCTCATGATGAATGATGTTTAATAACATTTAAAAGCTGAAGCTAAAGTACAGCTAAAGTAGCTGTATAACTCAATGATATTATAGTAGTCTTAACACAACACCTAGTGACCTCATCAAGTAGCAGCAGGGATGGGTTGTGATGATTAATTTAGAGAGAGAGAGAGAGAGAACATTAATAATACCATCAATAATACCAATAATAATATAATCAGTCACACCAGTCTGTAATGCATTATGAAAACATTTACACAGTCAGTTAAGAGAATAAATGACAATAATTTAAAACTTTATATCAGTCCTACAATACTGTAGGCATTAAAACAGACGTAATATTAATATCCTCTGTGTTATTTCTAGAGTCAAATGAGCTTGCTGTGATTTGCCACCGTGAACTCAAATCTAATCTAAAGAAGAAGTTTCAATGTGTATTTGAGGGGATCGCTAAACAAGGAAACCCAACACTTCTCAATAAGATCTACACAGAGCTCTGCATCACAGAGGGTGGAACAGGAGAGGTCAATAATGAACATGAGCTGAGACAGATTGAGACAACAACCAGGAAACAAGCAAGACCAGAGACTGCAATCAAATGTAATGACATCTTCAAACCCTTAACTGGAGAAGACAAACGTATCAGAACTGTGCTGACAAAGGGAGTCGCTGGCATTGGAAAAACAGTCTCTGTGCAGAAGTTCATTCTGGACTGGGCTGAAGGAAAAGCAAATCAGGATGTCCAATTTGTATTTTCATTCCCTTTCCGGGAGCTGAATTTGATGAAAGGGGACAAACACACTTTCATTGAACTTCTTAATCACTTCTCAATGGAAACCAAACAATCAGGAATCTCCAACTACGACAAGTACAAAGTTCTGTTCATCTTTGATGGTCTGGATGAGTGCCGACTTCCCCTAGACTTCCAGAAGAACAAGATCTGTTGTGACGTCACAGAGTCAACCTCAGTGGATGTTCTGCTGACAAATCTCATCAAGGGAAATCTGCTTCCCTCTGCTCTCCTCTGGATAACTACCCGGCCTGCAGCAGCCAATAAGATCCCTTCAGGGTGTGTTGACCAGGTGACAGAGGTACGAGGGTTTGATGACCCACAGAAGGAGGAATACTTCAGGAAGAGATTCAGTGATGAGGACCTGGCCATCAGAATCATCTCACACATAAAGACATCAAGGAGCCTCCACATCATGTGCCACATTCCAGTCTTCTGTTGGATTTCTGCAACAGTCCTTGAACACATGCTGAAACATCAGAGAGAAGAGATGCCCAAGACTCTGACTGAGATGTACACACACATTGTGGTGTTTCATACCAAACAGAATAATGAAAAGTATCTTGGGAAAGAAGAGACAGATCCACACTGGAATAAAAAGAGCATTCTGTCACTTGGAAAACTGGCTTTTCAACAGCTTGTGAATGGCAATCTGATTTTCTATGAAGAAGACCTTAGGGAAGCTGGCATTGATGTCAATGAAGCCTCAGTGTACTCAGGATTGTGCACACAGCTCTTTAAAGAGGAATGTGGGCTGTACCAGGTCAAGGTGTACTGCTTTGTTCATCTGAGCATTCAGGAGTTTCTGGCTTCTGTATATGTGTTCCTCTCATTCACCAACAACAATGAGAATCTAATGGACAAACTGCAAACAAAATCGAGTAACTTTTCTTTGCTATTCAGAGACGAGCCTGAAGTTACTGTCTACAAGAGTGCTGTGGATAAAGCCTTACAAAGTGAGACAGGAAACCTGGACCTGTTCCTCCGCTTCCTTCTGGGCCTCTCAATGGAGTCCAATCAGAAGCACTTACGAGGTCTACTGACAAAGACAAGAAGCAGCTCACAGAGCCATGAAGAAACAGTCAAGTACATCAAGGAGAAGATCAGGGACAATCCCTCTCCAGAGAGGAGCATCAATCTGTTCCACTGTCTGAATGAACTGAATGACCATTCTCTAGTGGAGGAGATCCAAAGCTACCTGAGATCTGGAAGTCTCTCTAGAGCCGGCCTATCACCTGTACAGTGGTCAGCTCTGGTCTTTGTGTTGCTGACTTCAGAAAAGGAGCTGGATGTGTTTGACCTGAAGAAATACTCCAGATCAGAGGAAGGTCTTCTGAGGCTCCTGCCAGTGGTCAAAGCCTCCAGAGCTGTTCTGTGAGTAAATAAAATGACATATAAGAACTAAACATCAGGAAGAAATATTCAGTTTAGAGAAAAATATGTATTATAATATGTATAATATATTATTTTGAAAAACATATTGAATAAATGCATTGGTGTTCACATTAGTATAACAATATGACCATACAATTCTAGGAGTCGGAAGGTGAATCTATATGTTGTTTGTGAAAAAAAAAAAATACATCTGCCATTGTCCTTCTACACTACTGGTGTTAAATGAACAATTAAAAAAAAATGATTTGACCTTTATTTAACCAGTTGAGAACAAGTTCTCATTTACAACTGCGACCTGACCAAGATAAAGCATAGCAGTGCAACAAAAAAGACAACAACACATAAACAAGCAGTCAGTACAGTCAGTAACAAATGAAATAAGATTTGAGAGGTAAGGCAATAAATAGGCCATAGTTGCGAAATAATTTCAATTTAGCACTGGAGTGAATAGATGTGCAGATGATGATGTGCAACGTGAAATACTGGGGTGCAAAATAGAAAAAGAACTACATGGGAATGAGGTAGGTAGTTGTATGGGCTATTTACAGATGGGCTGTGTACAGCTGCAGCGATCGGTAAACTGCTCTCACAGCTGATGCTTAAAGTTAGTGAGGGAGATATAAGTCTCCAACTTCAGTGATTTTTGCAATTCGTTCCAGTCATTGGCAGCAGAGAGCTGGAAGAAAATGCGGCCAAAGGTAGTGTTGGCTTTGGGGATGACCAGTGACATATACCTGCTGGAGCGTGTGCTACAGGGTGGGTGTTGTTATGCTGGCCAGTGAGCTGAGATAAGGCAGAGCTTTACCTCGAAAAGACTTATAGATGACCTGGAGCCAGTGGGTTCGACGAATACGTAGCGAGGGCCAGCTGACGAGAGCATACAGGTCGCAGTGGTGGGTAGTATATGGGGCTTTGGTGACAAAACGGATGGCACTGTGATAGACTACATCCAATTTGCTGAGTATAGTGTTGGAGGCTATTTTGTAAATTACATCATTGATATATACAGAGACAAGAGTCGGCCCGAGAATTGAACCCTGTGGAACCCCCTTATAGGCTGCCAGAGGTTCGGACAACAGGCCATCCGATATGACACACTGAACTCTATCTGAGAAGTAGTTGGTGAACCAGGCAAGGCAGTCATTTGAGAAACCAAGGTTGTTGAGTCTGCCGATAAGAATACGGTGATTGACAGAGTCAAAAGCCTTGGCCAGTTCAATGAAGACGGCTGCACAGTACTGTCTTTTATCGATGGCGGTTATGATATAATTTAGGACCTTGAGCATGGCTGAGGTGCACCCATGACCAGTTCGTAAACCAGATTGCATAACGGAGAAAGTATGGTGGGATTCAAAATAGTCGGTGATCTGTTTGTTAACTTGGCATTCAAAGACTTAAGGCAGAATGGATATACAGTTGAAGTCGGAAGATAAAATACACTTAGGTTGGAGTCATTAAAACTACAACCACTCCTTAACTCCAACCACTCCAACTTTTCAACCACTCCTAAAATTTCTTGTTACAAACTACAGTTTTGGCAAGACGGTTCCTTTTAGGGCTAGGCATCCCACATGCGAGACAACTTCCGGTGAAACTGGAGGGCGGGCAATTCCAATAAATAATCATAAACAATACGGATATTAAACATTTAGGTACATACAGTATGTGTCTTATTTCGGTTGAAAGCTTATATTCTAACTGTACTGTCCGATTTACGGTAGCTATTACAGAGAAAGCATGCCATGCGATTGTTTTAGGACGGCGCCCCACATCAAAATATTTTTCCACCCGCACAGGTATCATAAATTCACAAATAGCAAAATAGCGATTCAATATTCACTTACTTTTTGAAAATCTTCCTCTGATTTGTCATCCAAAGGGTCCCAGCTATAACATGTAGGGTCGTTTTGTTAGATAAAATCCTTCTTTATATCCCAAAAAGACAGTTTAGTTGGCGCCATCGATTTGAGTAATCCACTCGTTCAACATGCAGAGAAAGGAATCTGACAATCTACTCCCTAAACTTTGTTTCATCAATTCAAAATATGTTTATTTTTACTCCTAAGATACCGTAAAATGTAATCAAACTATAATATTTATTTCAGAAAGAAGTATGTTCAATACTAATTGAGTGTATGTTAACTTCTGACCCACTGGGAATGTGATGAAAGAAATAAAAGCTGAAATAAATAATTCTCTCTACTATTATTCTGACATTTCACATCCTTAAAATAAAGTGGTGATCCTAACTGACCTAAGACAGGAACATTTTTACTACGATTAAAACTGGGTTTAAATGTGTTTGGCTATGGTGTATGTAAACTTCCGTAAACTTCCGAATTCAACTGTAGATCTGTAACAGTTTGGGTGTCACGCCCTGACCTTAGAGATCCTTTTAAATCTCTATTTGGTTAGGTCAGAGTGTAACTAGGGTGGGCAATCTATGTTTTATATTTCTTTGTTGGCCTGGTATGGTTCCCAATCAGAGGCAGCTGTCTATCGTTGTCTCTGATTGGGGATCATACTTAGACAGCTTTTTCCCAGTTTCCCAGTAGTTTGTGGGATTTTGTTTTGGTGCCGTTTACTAAACTTTTCATTTTGTTTGTATTTGTTGTTTTTTTGGTGTTCATTGAATAAAGTAAGATGTACGCATACCGCGCTGCACCTTGGTCGGATCCTTCCATCGACGAGCGTAACATTGGGTCTAGAGTGTCACCCCCTTTGAATAGGGGGATGACCCCGGCAGCTTTCCAATCTTTAGGAATCTCAGACGATACGAAGGAGAGGTTGAACAGACTAGTAATAAGGGTTGCAACAATTGCGGCGGATCATTTTAGAAAGAGATGGTCCAGATTGTCTAGCCCAGCTGATTTGTAGGGGTCCGGATTTTGCAGCTCTTTCAGAACATCAACTATCTGGATTTTGGTGAAGGAGAAGCTGGGGGGGGGGGCTTGGGCAAGGTGCTGTGGGGGGTGCAGTGCTGTTGGCCGGGGTAGGGGTAGCCAGGTGGAAAACAAGGCCAGCCGTAGAGAAATGCTTGTTTAACTTCTCGATTATCGTAGATTTATCGGTGGTGACAGTGATTCCTAGCCTCAGTGCAGTGGGCAGCTGGGAGGAGGTGCTCTTATTCTCCATTGACTTTACAGTGTCCCAAATATTTTGGGAGTTAGTGCTACAGGATGAAAATGTATGTTTGAAAAAGCCTTTGCTTTCCTAACTGACTGTGTATATTGGTTCCTAACTTTTCTGAAAAGTTGCATATCACGGGGTCTATTCGATGCTAGTGCTGGTCAAGGGCAGTCAGGTCTGGAGTGAATCAAGGGCTATATCTGTTCTTAGTTCATTTTTTTTGAATGGGGCATGTTTATTTAAGATGGTGAGGAAAACACTTTTAAAGAACAACCAGGCATCCTCTAGTGACGGGATGAGGTCAATATCATTCCAGGATACGCCGGCCAGGTCAATTAGAAAGGCTTGATCGCTGAAGTGTTTTAGGGAGCATTTGACAGTGATGTGTGGAGGTTGTTTGACCGCTGACCCATTACGGATGCAGGCAATGAGGCAGTGATCGCTGAGATCCTGGTTGAAGACACCAGAGGTGTATTTAGAGGGCTAGTTGGTCAGGATGATATCTATGAGGGTGCCCATGTTTGCCAATTTAGGCTTGTACCTGGTAGGTTCCTTGATCATTTGTGTGAGATTGAGGGCATCTATCTTAGATTGTAGGACGGCCGGTACGAACTCTGAAGATAGATGGGGGGATATCAATTCACATATGGTGTCCAGGGCACAGCTGGGGACTGAGGGGGTCGGGAGACACAGCGTTCAGAAAGCTAGCGGGTCGGGAGACACGGTGTTCAGAAAGCTAGCGGGTCGGGAGACACGGTGTTCAGAAAGCTAGCGGGCCGGGAGACACGGCGTTCAGAAAGCTAGCGGGCCGGGAGACACGATGTTCAGAAAGCTAGTGGGTCGGGA
Organism: Oncorhynchus mykiss; assembly: GCF_057628025.1. Taxonomy (NCBI): domain Eukaryota; kingdom Metazoa; phylum Chordata; class Actinopteri; order Salmoniformes; family Salmonidae; genus Oncorhynchus; species Oncorhynchus mykiss. The sequence goes on along the minus strand of NC_143034.1, from coordinate 79,399,054 downwards.
GACACGGTGTTCAGAAAGCTAGCGGGTCGGGACAAGCAGATGGCTCTTCTGCGGCATCACAACGGAAAAACATGTTGAAAACAATTGGACAATTACATCGGCAGACCAGTCGTGATGGATTGGCGGGGCTCATGTCGACAATAAAGGGTCCAGACCAATTGGCAAAAGAGGTATTGTAGCCCAAGAGTTAGCTGGTGTACTTTATCGGCTAGCCGGGAGATGGGCTAAGCTCATTAGCTTCGGGGCAGAGCCTCCCGGTAGCAGCTAGCTAGCGGTGATGATCCGGTGTAATGGTCTAGATCTTGCTGCAGGAATCCGGTGATCTAGTGGAGAAAATCAGTCCGATATGCTCTGGGTTGATATCGCGCTGTGCAGACTAGCAGGTATTATCCGAGCTTAAAGCAGCTAAAGGTAATGGGGTGAGGCGGGTTGCAGGAAGGGATATATAATTTGAAAAAGGAAAAATAAATATATACAAAAATAGACAAAAAAAACAGAATATTTATACTGGACAAAAACAAACACGTTCGAATGCTACTTGGATTATAACAGTGTGTTTGTGAAGTCATGATGATCTCTTTGTCAGGCTGTCAGGTTGTGTAGTCACAGAGGAAGGCTGTGCTTCTCTGGTCTTAGCTCTGAAGTCAAACCCCTCACACCTGAGAGAGCTGGATCTGAGTAACAATGACCTGAAGGATTCAGGAGTGAAGCTGCTCTCTGCTGGACTCGGGAATCCCCACTGTAAACTGGAGACTCTGAGGTCAGTATTCCTGTAGTTGGTCAACAAATTATAACTCTTCACCAGATCCACATGTGTTTACCAGACACACATAGTCCACACCATAGTCCACACCACCTCTCCTGCTATTGGTAATGGTGAGAGGTTAGCATGTTTTGTTGTAGCCTCTAACTTACTCACTCATTATTATTCATGATTCATTAATGGTTTTTCTTAATCATGGCATCATCAGGATTAATTTAGTAGTGTTTAGAAACATGTTATCTACTCACTTATAAAGACAATTACTCCAGTCATCACCCGCCATTTAAATATTGGGCAAAACATAACCCAAAACAAACTGCAAATGCAGCCAACGAGTTTAAGTCACAAGCTTGATGTAGTCATTGCATTGTGTTCAAGGAATATGGGACCAAATACTATTATTTTGACTACTTTAATATACTTTGAGTGAACTGATCAGAATACTTATGACTTCTTCAAATGGGCGGACTTGATACATAAAGTGCTGTCATTTCAAAACGGGAAACAGATATGTATTAAAATATCCTAAAATAAAAAGATTTGAAACATTTGATTCCAATTCCAAAATGTTAGAGTACAGAGCCACATTTAAAATGTTAGCTTCACTGTCAAAATAGATATGGTGTGGACTGTATACTCAATACAATCTAAATCTGATACCTCACTGTCTGTCTTTTGACTGATACTGCTTTTTAAACTGGTCTGGTCAGTCTACTATAATATTTGTACTTTACATGTTTCTATCTACAAGCAACACTATGCAATGATAATACTCTGCAATGATAATACTATGCAATGATAATACTATGCAATGATAATACTATGCAATGATAATACTATGCAATGATAAGCAATACAAGCAATACTATGCAATACTATGCAATGATAATACTATGCAATGATAATACTATGCAATGATAATACTATGAAATTATAATTTGTAGTTTATAATAATGATACATTCATTTATGAATAAATATGGCAGGTTTCAGGACACTGGTATATCTGAACTTTGTGAAAATATATACTGCCACTATTTTCACCACCAAAGAATAGCAGTGTGATTTTAATATGATTTGACTCTTTGCAGGCTGTCAGGCTGTCTAGTCGCAGAGGAAGGCTGTGCTTCTCTGGTCTCAGCTCTGAGGTCAAACCCCTCACACCTGAGAGAGCTGGATCTGAGTAACAATGACCTGAAGGATTCAGGAGTGAAGCTGCTCTCTGCTGGACTGGGGAATCGCCACTGTAAACTGGAGACTCTGAGGTCAGTATTCCTGTAGTTGGTCAACAAGTGATAACTGTTCACCAGATCCACATGTGTTTACCAGACACACATAGTCCACACCATATGTGTTTGGACAGTGAAGCTTACAGTTTTAAATGTGTTGCCATGCTCCAGCATTTTGGATTTGAGATATAATGTTTCATATTAGGTGACAGTACAGAATGTCACCTTTTATTTGAGGCTATTCATACATATAGTGGGGCAAAAAAGTATTTAGTCAGCCACCAATTGTGCAAGTTCTCCCACTTAAAAAGATGAGAGAGGCCTGTAATTTTCATCATAGGTACACTTCAACTATGACAGACAAAATGAGAAAAAAAAATCCAGAAAATCACATTGTAGGAGATTTTTAATGAATGGTGTGGACACCAAGTAAGCTTGGCCCCAGTGGTGTATTGGGCCACTCGCACTACCCTGTGTAGTGCCTTGCGGTCGGAGGCCGAGCAGTTGCCGTACCAGGCAGTGATACAAACAGTCAGGATGCTCTCGATGGTGCAGGTGTAGAACCTTTTGAAGATCTGAGGACCCATGCCAAATCTTTTCAGTCTCTTGAGGGGGAATTGGTTTTGTCGTGCCCTCTTCACAACTGTCTTGGTATGCTTGGACTATGTTAGTTTGCTGGTGATGTGGACACCAAGGAACTTGAAGCTCTCAACCTGCTCCACTACAGACCCGTCGATGAGAATGGGGGCGTGCTCGGTCCTCGTTTTCCTGTAGTCCACAATCATCTCCTTTGTGTTGATCACATTGAGGGAGAGGTTGTTGTCCTGGAACCACACGGCCAGGTCTCTGACCTCCTCCCTATAGGCTGTCTCATCGTTGTCGGTGATCAGGCCTACCACTGTTTTGCCATCGGCAAACTTGATGATGTGTTGGAGTCGTGCCTGGCCGTGCAGCCATGAGTGAACAGGGAGTACATTAGGGGACTGAGCACACACCCCTGAGGGGCCCCTGTGGTGAGGATCAGCATGGCAGATGTGTTGTTACCTACCCTTACCACCTGGGGGTGGCCCGTCAGGAAGTCCAGGATCCAGTTGCAGAGGGAGGTGTTTAGTCCCAGGGTCCTTAGCTTATTGATGAGCTTTGAGGGCACTATGGTGTTGAACGTTGAGCTGTAGTCAATGAATAGCATTTTCATTGATGTTCCTTTTGTCCAGGTGGGAAAAGGCAGTGTGGAGTGCAATAGAGATTGCATGATCTGTGGATCTGTTAGGCCGGTATGCAAAGTGGAGTGAGTCTAGGGTTTCTGGCATAATGCTGTTGATGTGAGCCATTACCAGCCTTTTAAAGCACTCCATGGCTACAGACGTGAGTGCTACGGGTCTGTAGTCATTTAGGCAGTTTACCGTAGTGTTCTTGGGCACAGGGACTATGGTGGTCTGCTTAAAACATGTTGCTATTACAGACTCGGACAGGGAGAGGTTGAAAATGTCAGTGAAGACACCTAACAGTTGGTCAGCACATGCTCGCAGTACACGTCCTGGTAATCCGTCTGGCCCTGCGGCCTTGTGAATGTTGACCTGTTTAAAGGTCTTACTCACATCGGCTGAGGAGAACGTGATCACACAGTCTTCCAGAACAGCTGGTGCTCTCATGCATATTTCAGTGTTATTTGCCTCGAAGCGAGCATAGAAGTAGTTAAGCTCATCTGGTAGGCTCGTGTCACTGGGCAGTTCTCAGCTGTGCTTCCCTTTGTAGTCTGTAATGGTTTGCAAGCCCTGCCACATCCGACGAGCGTCAGAACCGATGTAGTACGACTCGATCTTAGTCCTGTATTGAAGCTTTGCCTGTTTGATGGTTCTTCTGGGTTAGAGTCTCTCTCCTTGAAAGTTTTTAGAAACATTATGTACAAAATAAGTTACGAATATTTTTTTATTTACTGCAGCTATTGTCACCACCAAAGAATATCAGTGTGATTTTAATATGATTTGACTCTTTGCAGGCTGTCAGGTTGTCTAGTCACAGAGGAAGGCTGTGCTTCTCTGGTCTCAGCTCTGAGGTCAAACCCCTCACACCTGAGAGAGCTGGACCTGAGCTACAATCACCCAGGAGACTCAGGAGTCAGACTGCTCTCTGCTGGACTGGAGGAACCACACTGCAGACTGGAGAAACTCAAGTATGTAGAGGGTTTATGTCAATGTTCATATCAGACATGTTTGACTTATCAGGCTAGTTAAGACAAACATTCTTACCACCACTTGGACAAAGTTGTGTGTGTGTGTGTGTGTGTGTGTGTGTGTGTGTGTGTGTGTGTGTGTGTGTGTGTGTGTGTGTGTGTGTGTGTGTGTGTGTTCAGGTGTATCCCTCAATGACTGTCTGTTCTTCTGCTCACCGCTACAGTGTGGAACATGGTGGAGAGAACAGAATGAAACCTGGGCTTAGAAAATGTGAGTGTTGACAGGTGAAGAATAGGACTAAGAATAAGTCTTAATTCAAGTTAAGTCAAAGTCAAAGACCACCATCATTACTTACTTGGTCATATTAAATATCAGCTGTAGTTCTACAGAAGCAGAAATCAGGGACACCAAAGTTTAAAAATAATTGATTTGACACCATCATTACTTACTTGGTTAATTAATGTGAATTAGTGTGTTTTATATTACCATACAGTATAACATATGATCATTCAACAAGTCTCAAGTTACCTTAACTTCTCCTTTTGATACCTAGAAACATCTACATTAAATGAATTAGTAAAAAGTGAGTTAACGTTCTAATGTGAATGATGATGATTTCTAATATTGTGTCTGGTTTCATCCATCAGATGTCTGTGATCTCACACTGGACCCAAACACAGTAAACAGACTCCTCTCTCTGTCTGAGGAGAACAGAAAGGTGACATGGAGGACAGAGGAGCAGCCGTATCCTGATCACCCAAAGAGATTTGAGGACTATGAACAGGTGCTGTGTAGAGAGGGTCTGACTGGGCGCTGTTACTGGGAGGTAGAGTGGAGTGGGAGAAGGGCTGATATAGGAGTGACATATAAAGGAATCAACAGGAGAGGAAGGGTTGAGGACTGTGGTCTTGGATACAATGACAAGTCTTGGAGTCTGGACTGCTCTGACTACAGTTATATTGCCTGTCACAATAATAATGACACTACCATAGACGTCCCCTCCTCCAGCTCCCACAGAGTAGGAGTGTATCTGGACTGGCCAGACGGCACTCTGTCCTTCTATAGAGCCTCCTCTGACACACTGACCCACCTGCACACATTCACCTCCACGTTCACTGAGCCCCTCTATCCAGGGTTTAGGGTTCATGATGATACCTCAGTGTCACTGTGTCAGGTGGTCCCTGTGTCAAACACATGATGTATCACTCTAATCAGGGTCATGTTCAGTAAGACACACTGGAGCAACAATGTAGAATATTTTTCTAGTGTGTCAAACATATGATTGTATATATTCATGAATAAACACCATTGAAGTTGACAGACATTGTCAACTAGAGTCATTCATTAATATAATGAATCACCACACTGAGTTGTTAAAACGGGTTTCATTTACAAATCATTGATCTTGTTGGTTTTTTCTCCCCAATTTCATGGTTTCCAATTGGTAGTTATAGTCTTGTCTCATCGCTGCAACTTCCACACGGACCAGACTCCTAGGCATTTGTAGTTGTCCACATATTCTAAGTCAGAACCGTCCAGAGTAGTGATGCTAGTCGGCGGGTTGGCGGGTGCGGGCAGCGATCGGTTGAAGCGCATGCATTTAGTCTTACTTGCATTTAAGAGCAGTTGGAGGCCACGGAAGGAGAGTTGTGTGGCATTGAAGGAGGTTAGTTAACACAGTGTCCAGGGAAGGGGCCCGAAGTATACAGAATGGTGTCGTCTACGTAGAGGTGGATAAGAGAATCACCAGCAGCAAGAGCGACATCATTGATGTATACAGAGAAAAGAGTCAGCCCGAGAATTGAACTCTGTGGTACCTCCATAGAGACTGCCAAAGGTCCGGACAACAGGCCCTCCAATTTGACACACTGAACTCTGTCTAAGAAGTAGTTGGTGAACCAGGCGAGGCAGTCATTTGAGACACCAAGGCTGTTGTCTGCCGATAAGAATGTGGCCCAATTTTTCAGTTTTTGATTTGTTAAAAAAGTTTGAAATATCCAATAAATGTCGTTCCACTTCATGATTGTGTCCCCCTTGTTGTTGATTCTTCACAAAAAAATACAGTTTTATATCTTTATGTTTGAAGCCTGAAATGTGGCAAAAGGTCGCAAAGTTCAAGGGGGCCGAATACTTTCGCAAGGCACTGTATATCTGTACTGTCTTCCAACCTGAACACCAACCTGAACACTGTTGATACCAGTTTATCTCTGTACTGTCTTCCAACCTGAACACTGTTGATACCAGTTTATATCTGTACTGTCTTCCAACCTGAACACTGTTGATACCAGGTTATATCTGTACTGTCTTCCAACCTGAACACTGTTTATACCAGGTTATATCTGTACTGTCTTCCAACCTGAACACTGTTGATACCAGGTTATATCTGTACTGTCTTCCAACCTGAACACTGTTGATACCAGGTTATATCTGTACTGTCTTCCAACCTGAACACCAACCTGAACACTGTTGATACCAGGTTATATCTGTACTGTCTTCCAACCTGAACACTGTTGATACCAGGTTATATCTGTACTGTCTTCCAACCTGAACACCAACCTGAACACTGTTGATACCAGGTTATATCTGTACTGTCTTCCAACCTGAACACTGTTGATACCAGGTTATATCTGTACTGTCTTCCAACCTGAACACTGTTTATACCAGTTTATATCTGTACTGTCTTCCAACCTGAACACTGTTGATACCAGGTTATATCTGTACTGTCTTCCAACCTGAACACTGTTGATACCAGGTTATATCTGTACTGTCTTCCAACCTGAACACTGTTGATACCAGTTTATATCTGTACTGTCTCCCAACCTGAACACTGTTGATACCAGTTTATATCTGTACTGTCTTCCAACCTGAACACCAACCTGAACACTGTTGATACCAGGTTATATCTGTACTGTCTTCCAACCTGAACACTGTTGATACCAGTTTATATCTGTACTGTCTTCCAACCTGAACACTGTTGATACCAGGTTATATCTGTACTGTCTTCCAACCTGAACACTGTTGATACCAGTTCATATCTGTACTGTCTTCCAACCTGAACACTGTTGATACCAGTTTATATCTGTACTGTCTTCCAACCTGAACACTGTTGATACCAGGTTATATCTGTACTGTCTTCCAACCTGAACACTGTTGATACCAGGTTATATCTGTACTGTCTTCCAACCTGAACACTGTTGATACCAGTTCATATCTGTACTGTCTTCCAACCTGAACACTGTTGATACCAGGTTATATCTGTACTGTCTTCCAACCTGAACACTGTTGATACCAGTTTATATCTGTACTGTCTTCCAACCTGAACACTGTTGATACCAGGTTATCTATACTGTCTATCACTTCTTTTATTAGATGAATAAATAAAACCTAATTGAGGAATGTTTTTACTTGTAATGACCTGTGTTCTGTTAAAAACCCTGATTTTAACTGAGATTTTTAACTTTTAACAGATATCCATATAAGTACCTGATTCAGACTGCATCATGCTCCAGCCCAGTGGCTCTTTGTGTGATTCATTGAATGTAACGGAGTTGAAGTTGTGTTCCCAGAAGTCCACAGGATGGCGCCAGAGCAGCATAAATGGACTGGTGAGACCTGAGTAATGTACCAGGGGAATACACCATATAACCAGCAGTATGTGGACACGCCTTCAAATCAGTGGAATCGAATAATTCAGCCACACCTGTTGCTGACAGGTGTATAAAATCGAGCAGACAGTCATGCAATCTCCACAGACAAACATTGGCAGTAGAATGGCCTTATTGAAGACTTCAGTGACTTTCAACGTGGCACCGTCATAGGATGCCACCTTTCCAACAAGTCAGTTTGTCAAACTACTGCCCTTCTAGAGCTGCCCGGGTCAACTGTAAGTGCTGTTATTGTGAAGTGGGAAACGCCTAGGAGCAATAACGACTCAACCGCGATGTGGTAGGCCACACAAGCTCACAGAACGGTACTGCCGAGTGTCTACGGAGATTTCATGGCTGTGTGCTCGATTTCATACACATGTCAGCAACGGGTGTGGCTGAAATAGCCAAATCCGCTAAATTTGAAAGGGTGTATATATAGAGTGTACCTTCACCTATCGTCCGCTTATTCGAGTGCCTTATTTGGAATGATGTTGAGTCCACATGTTCAGACAGACAGGAAGTGGCTGATTAAATCACCTTTATTAAAAGATACAAGATGCTGGAATACCAACACTTTAGAATGCAGAAGTACTTTACACACAGGCCCAGGCTTGTGTCCAATATGGCCCCTTATTCCCTATATAGTGCACTACCTTTACACACAGGCCCAGGCTTGTGTCCAATATGGCCCCTTATTCCCTATATAGTGCACTACCTTTACACACAGGCCCAGGCTTGTGTCCAATATGGCCCCTTATTCACTATATAGTGCACTACTTTACACACAGGCCCAGGCTTGTGTCCAATATGGCCCCTTATTCCCTATATAGTGCACTACTTTAGACCAGAGCCATGTTCCCTATATAGTGTACTCCTTTAGAACAGAGTCCTATTCCCTATATAGTGCACTACTTTATACTACAGCCCTATTCCCTATATAGTGCACTACTTTATACTACAGTCCTATTCCCTATATAGTGCACTACTTTATACTACAGCCCTATTCCCTATATAGTGCACTACTTTATACTACAGCCCTATTCCCTATATAGTGCACTACTTTATACTACAGCCCTATTCCCTATATAGTGCACTACTTTATACTACAGCCCTATTCCCTATATAGTGCACTACTTTATACTGCAGCCCTATTCCCTATATAGTCCACTACTTTTAACCAGAGCCCTGAATAGACCAGACACCTAATCATGTGTATATATCTGAATCTAGCATTGTGTTTGTCCTGTTAATCACCCTGTGAATGACTCTCTATGGGTCCAGGTTAACACTCTATAAAGGGAACAGAATGACTATGGGTCCAGGTTAATAGAATGACTCTCTATGGGTCCAGGTTAACACTCTATAAAGGGGAATATAATGACTCTCTATGGGTCCAAGTTAACACTCTATAAAGGGGAATAGAATGACTCTCTATGGGTCCAAGTCAACACACTATAAAGGGGAATAGAATGACTCTCTATGGGTCCAAGTTAACACTCTATAAAGGGGAATAGAATGACTCTCTATGGGTCCAAGTCAACACACTATAAAGGGGAATAGAATGACTCTCTATGGGTCCAAGTTAACACTCTATAAAGGGGAATAGAATGACTCTCTATGGGTCCAAGTTAACACTCTATAAAGGGGAATAGAATGACTCTCTATGGGTCCAAGTCAACACACTATAAAGGGGAATAGAATGACTCTCTATGGGTCCAAGTTAACACTCTATAAAGGGGAATAGAATGACTCTCTATGGGTCCAAGTCAACACACTATAAAGGGGAATAGAATGACTCTCTATGGGTCCAAGTTAACACTCTATAAAGGGGAATAGAATGACTCTCTATGGGTCCAAGTCAACACACTATAAAGGGGAATAGAATGACTCTCTATGGGTCCAAGTTAACACTCTATAAAGGGGAATAGAATGACTCTCTATGGGTCCAAGTTAACACTCTATAAAGGGGAATAGAATGACTCTCTATGGGTCCAGGTTAACCCTCTATAAAGGGAACAGAATGACTCTCTATGGGTCCAGGTTAACACATTATAAAGGGAATAGAATGACTCTCTATGGGTCCAAGTCAACACTCTATAAAGGGGAATAGAATGACTCTCTATGGGTCCAAGTCAACACACTATAAAGGGAATTAGAGTCCATTTGGAACACAGCCACAGTAGTAATAACAAAGGTATTTTTGATCTAAATCCCTGTAAATATCTGCGGTATCCTTGGCAACCCATTTCAATCTGCAGGTTGGTTTTTTTTCTTTTCAAAATCACAACGTGACAGTAAAACAGTCTTTAAAGAAAGAAGAGATGTGAAACCATGCAACACTCAACAAGCCCACGTTACAGTTACTTCTGGGTTCGCCACCGTTTTGAATGGCATCATCAATATCATCATCAATATCATGATCATCAATATCATCATCATCAATATCATCATCATCATCATCATCAACATCATCATCATCATCATCAACATCATCATCATCATCATCAACAACACTTACAACACCATAAGACTTTACACAATAGTGACAAGGACGTTTTGACGTTTTTTTTGGGGGGGGGGGGGGGGCAGCATCGATCAAATCTCGAAGACTTCATCCACTGAGTTTCCATGACAGGACAAAACGGGTCACGTCGTAGATAGAACGGAGTTCTCTTCTGTTTCATTAGTTCGTTACCCGAGTCCATCGCTGCCTTTAGGCCTCATGCTTGGTGTTAAAGGGGGACAGTGACCCCGAGCAACAGATATACACTACACTTCAGCAAACTAACCACTGGCACCAAACGCTAACCTGCTGCTCCCAGATCAGTGTCTAACCTGCAGCTCCCAGATCAGTGTCTAACCTACTGCTCCCAGATCAGTGTCTAACCTACTGCTCCCAGATCAGTGTCTAACCTGCTGCTCCCAGATCAGTGTCTAACCTGCTGCTCCCAGATCAGTGTCTAACCTGCTGCTCCCAGATCAGTGTCTAACCTCTGTGTTGGTACCAAACGCTAACCTGCTGCTCACAGATCAGTGTCTAACCTGCTGCTCCCAGATCAGTGTCTAACCTGCTGCTCCCAGATCAGTGTCTAACCTGCTGCTCCCAGATCAGTGTTGTGCCACCATTCCATTCATTGTCATGTTTGGATGCCAGGAAGTAGCTAGGAGTGACATGATGGTCCAAGCATACTGATATACCCAGGCTAACCAATCACCATCGTAACATTCTAATTTACATTCTGACTGGAATAATCATGTCATGATACTTTGGGTGCTAACAGTGGCGCCCATTAAGGAACCTCCAACCCAGTTGACCCTCTACTGTACTGTATAGATATGTCTCAGGGTCACTACCTAACAGAGAGGTAAAGACACTGTGTAGGCTACTTCTGTTGGGCTGTATTCTGTAGCGACTACTACAGAGCATATTGTACACATCACAATCACATTTTCTTCATCATAGCCAGACAACAGGCTTCCTCAGGATGTTTACATGATGTTTAATGGGAGATGGTTGATACATGGTGAATGGCGTTATCTTTTAAAGAGCAACTCTCTCAATAGGCAAAGAGGCAGACATTGGGGAAATGACATTCAAGCAGCATTGAAAAAATAGAGCAACTATAAGGGCAAACCTGAGAAAACAACAGTTGTCTGTTGATATGTTACCATGGTAAAACTCCTCCAGACAGCGTGAAACCATGTTGTTTTACATGAATCCAATAACAGCTCAGGTGTGTCAAGTATAACAGAGACAGAAGGCAACTGAAAGACACAGTAACAGAAATTAGATTCTAGATGTAGGACTTAGAAGATGGTCATTCTAGAACTATAACTTAGAAGATAGTCATTCTAGATGTAGAACTTAGAAGATGGTCATTCTAGATGTAGGACTTAGAAGATGGTCATTCTAGAACTATAACTTAGAAGATGGTCATTCTAGATGTAGAACTTAGAAGATGGTCATTCTAGATGTAGGACTTAGAAGATGGTCATTCTAGATGTAGGACTTAGAAGATGGTCATTCTAGAACTATAACTTAGAAGATGGTCATTCTAGATGTAGGACTTAGAAGATGGTCATTCTAGATGTAGAACTTAGAAGATGGTCATTCTAGATGTAGAACTTAGAAGATAGTAATTCTAGATGTAGAACTTAGAAGATGGTCATTCTAGATGTAGCACTTAGAAGATGGTAATTCTAGATGTAGGACTTAGAAGATGGTCATTCTAGATGTAGAACTTAGAAGATGATATTTCTATAACTATAACTTAGAAGATGGTCATTCTAGACGTAGGACTTAGAAGATGGTAATTATAGATGTAGAACTTAGAAGATGGTCATTCTAGATGTAGAACTTAGAAGATGGTCATTCTAGAACTAGAATTTAGAAGATGGTCATTCTAGAACTAGAACTTAGAATATGGTCATTCTAGAACTAGAACTTAGAAGATGGTCATTCTAGAACTAGAACTTAGAAGATGGTCATTCTAGATGTAGGACTTAGAAGATGGTCATTCTAGATATAGGACTTAGAAGATGGTCATTCTAGAACTAGAACTTAGAAGATGGTCATTCTAGATGTAGGACTTAGAAGATGGTAACTTCTTGAGGAGTATGAGACACACTGTTGTCAAACATTCTAACTGATAACTAACATTACAAAGGGCTGCTCCTTGAAACCTTGTTGAACTGGCAATTTTCTGAATAGAACACTTTAGAATAACCTTCTAGAATGTGCCTCTCCCACTATGGGGTGTAAATACATATCCATACTCCAACTTCACTGTATGAGTGAGTCCCACGGGTTTAACTACATTTGATCCCCTTCAGTTAACACACTGTAGTAGAGAGCATCAGATTACATCACAAATAGACAAGTGGATCTCCACCTACAGCTCACACCCCCTGCCTCCCAAAATGGCCCCCTATTCCCTACATAGTGCACTACTTTTAACCAGAGCCCTGCGTGTAGTGCACTATATAGGGAATAGGGGGCCATTTTGGGTTGTAGCCCACGATGTTCGGTTGTCTACTATGATGTGATACTGGTTTGGTTTATGACAACATCCTCTCTGTCCCGTTCTAGACCGTGCCTAACCTAACTTCCTGTTTACACCTTTCATACCGGCCTCTGTCTTTTACTATTATACAGGTGGGCCTTGGAGGGAGGGGGGAGAGGAGGGGGGAGGAAGAAAGAGGGAGAGACAGTCCTTCTAAATGAAGAGGGAGAGAAGGATGAGGTCTCTATCCATCCCAGTCCTTCTAAATGAAGAGGGAGAGGGGAGACACAGGGAGAGGGAAGCATGGAGAGAAGGATGGGGTCTCTATCCATCCCAGTCCTTCTAAATGAAGAGGGAGAGGGGAGACACAGGGAGAGGGAAGCATGGAGAGAAGGATGGGGTCTCTATCCATCCCAGTCCTTCTAAATGAAGAGGGAGAGGGGAGACACAGGGAGAGGGAAGCATGGAGAGAAGGATGGGGTCTCTATCCATCCCAGTCCTTCTAAATGAAGAGGGAGAGAAGGAGGGAGAGGGGAGACACAGGGAGAGGGAAGCATGGAGGGAAGGATGAGGTCTCTATCCATCCCAGTCCTTCTTGATGGAGGAAGGAGGGATGAAAGTGGGGGAGACGGGAGAGAGAAGGGGTAAGAAGGAAGGAAGGAAGGAAGGAAGGAAGGAAGGAAGGAAGGAAGGAAGGAAGGAAGGAAGGAAGGAAGGGGAAAGGGAGAGGTGGAGACACAGGGAGAGGGAAGGAGGGAGAGAGAAATGAGGCTCCTCTCTATTCGTCCCAGTCCTTCTTGATCCCCAGGTTCCACTCCCATGAGAGGTGGTCGGTCTTGTCGTCGTCAGTGAAGTGGGACTTGATGTGGTAGCTGCCTCTGACAATCATGCCTTTGGGCGCCTCCTCCACCGGGGTCATGAACTCGTGCTCCTCCACCCGCGGCCCGTAGCTGCCCACCATGTACATCGCCTTGTCCACTGCACGACACAAAATGGACGCTCAGTTGCACACTTGCTAGCCAGGTTTTAGGTGAATGTGGGGGAAACTGTGACAATTTATGTCAGTGACAACATACCAAATGGTGGCTCAGTTGAACCGTTGGTAGTCAGGTTTAGGTGAATGTGGGGGAAACTGACATCTTGTGTCGATGGACAACACACAAAATGGCGGCTCAGTTGCATCGCTGTTAACCCGGAATTAGGTGTACGTGTGGAAACTGTGATGTCTTGTGTCGATGACAACACATAAAATGGCAGCTCAGTTGCACCCTTGCTAGCCAGGGTTTAGGTGTATGTATCAGAAACTGACACGATCTACGGGCCTAAACAGCACAGCGTATCCACAGCTCGGCACAAAATGGGGTCCTCCTTACCTCTGATTCCTTTCCTGTAGGTCAGATGGACGTACTTCAGCCCAGACACAATATCCCTGTTAACCTGGAGAGGAGAGGAGGGGAGGGGAGGGAAGGGGAGAGGAGAGGAGGAACGGAGGGGAAGGGAGGGGAGGGGAGGGGAGTTATCAGGAGCAATAAATAAACAAAGTAAATTCATTGGGACTGGAAATCTGAAATGCATTTAAACACAGTATGAACTTATATGGAGGAGATGAGAGGAGGAGGGGAGAGAAGAGGAGAGGAGAGGAGAGGAGAGGAGAGGAGAGGAGATTGGAGAGGAGAGGAGAGGAGAGGAGAGGAGAGGAGAGGAGAGGAGAGGAGAGGAGAGGAGAGGAGAGGAGAGGAGAGGAGAGGAGAGATTGGAGGAGGGGAGAGGAGAGGAGAGGAGGGGAGAGGAGAGATTGGAGGAGGGGAGAGATTAGAGGAGGGGAGAGGAGAGATTGGAGGAGGGGAGAGATTAGAGGAGGGGAGAGGAGAGATTGGAGGAGAGGAGAGATTAGAGGAGGGGAGAGGAGAGATTGGAGGAGAGGAGATGAGAGGAGAGGAGAGATTGGAGGAGGGGAGAGGAGAGGAGAGATTGGAGGAGGGGAGAGGAGAGGAGAGGAGAGGAGAGGAGAGGAGAGGAGGGAAAGGAAAGGAAAGGAGAGGAGAGTTATCGTATATGAAGTCTCATCAAGAGGCAACTTTACATGACACCCTACTCCCTATTCAGTGCACAATGTTTGACCAGGGCCCTTAGCCCTATAGACCCTGGTCTAAAGTAGTGCCCTTAGTCCTATAGGCCCTGGTCTAAAGTAGCGCCCTCAGCCCTATAGGTCCTGGTCTAAAGTAGTGCCCTTAGTCCTATAGACCCGGGTCTAAAGTAGTGCTCTTAGTCCTATAGGCCCTGGTCTGAAGTAGTGCCCTCAGCCCTATAGGTCCTGGTCTAAAGTAGTGCCCTCAGCCCTATAGGTCCTGGTCTAAAGTAGTGCCCTTAGTCCTATAGGTCCTGGTCTAAAGTAGTGCCCTTAGTCCTATAGGTCCCGGTCTAAAGTAGTGCCCTCAGCCCTATAGGTCCTGGTCTAAAGTAGTGCCCTTAGTCCTATAGACCCTGGTCTAAAGTAGCGCCCTCAGCCCTATAGGTCCCGGTCTAAAGTAGTGGTCTAAAGTAGTGCCCTTAACCCTATAGGCCCTGGTCTAAAGTAGTGCCCTTAGTCCTATAGGTCCTGGTCTAAAGTAGTGCCCTCAGGCCTATAGGCCCTGGTCTAAAGTAGTGCCCTTAGCCCTATAGGCCCTGGTCTAAAGTAGTGCACTATATATGGAATAGGGTGCCATTTGAGGCAAAAAATCCCTAACAGTTGTTTTGGTGGCCTAGTGATGGAAGTCAGTCCCGCTGCCTGTTCAATGGTGCTTCTAAACCATCTCCAGAGAAGGTTTCCTGTTGGCATTTAAAAAGCCCTTTTGTACCTTTATAGACGAGCAGACATGCCGTAGCCTGACACCGCCTGGTATAGAGGTCCTGGATGGCAGGAAGCTTGACCCAAGTGATGTACTGGGCCGTTCGCACTACCCTCTGTAGTGCCTTGCGGTCGGAGGCCGAGCAGAATTCCATACCAGGCGGTGATACAAACAGTTAGGATGCTCTCGATGGTGCAGGTGTAGAACCTTTTGAGGATCTGAGGACCCATGCCAATTTTTTTCAGTCTCTTGAGGGGGAATAGGTTTTGTCGTGCCCTCTTCAGGACTGTCTTGGCATGCTTGGACTATGTTAGTTTGCTGGTGACGTGGACACCAAGGAACTTGAAGCTCTTGACTTGCTCCACTACAGCCCCATCGATGAGAATGGGGGCGTGCTCGGTCCTCGTTGTCCTGTAGTCCACAATCATCTCCTTTGTCTTGATCACATTGAGGAAGAGGTTGTTGTCCTGGCACCACACGGCCAGGTCTCTGACCTCCCTTTTAGGCTGTCTCGTCGTTGTCGGTGATCAGGCCTACCACTGTTTTGCCATCGGAAAACTTGATGATGTATTGGAGTCGTGCCTGGCTGTGCAGTCATGAGTGAACAGGGAGTACATTAGGGGACTGAGCACACACCCCTGAGGGGCCCCTGTGGTGAGGATCAGCATGGCAGATGTGTTGTTACCTACCCTCATCACCTGGGGGTGGCCCGTCAGGAAGTCCAGGATCCAGTTGCAAAGGGAGGTGTTTAGTCCAAGGGTCCTTAGCTTATTGATGAGCTTTGGGGGCACTATGGTGTTGAACACTGAGCTGTAGTCAATGAATAGCATTTTCATTGGTGTTCCTTTTGTCCAGGTGGGAAAGGGCAGTGTGGAGTGCAATAGAGATTGCATCATCTGTAGATCTGTTAGGGCGGGTATGCAAAGTGGAGTGGGTCTAGGGTTTCTGGGATAATGGTGTTGATGTGAGCCATGACCAGCCTTTTAAAGCACTCCATGGCTGCAGATGTGAGTGCTACGGGTCGGTAGTCATTTAGGCAGGTTACCTTAGTGTTCTTGGGAACAGGGACTATGGTGGTCTGCTTAAAACATGTTGGTATTACAGACTAAGTCAGGGACAAGTTGAAAATGTCAGTGAAGACACCTGCCAGTTGGTCAGCACATGCTCGCAGTACACGTCCTGGTAATCCGTCTGGCCCTGCGGCCTTGCGAATGTTGACCTGTTTAAAGGTCTTACCTCACATCGGCTGAGGAGAGCTTGATCACACAGTCTTCCAGAACAGCTGGTGCTCTCATGCATATTTTTCAGTGTTATTTGCCTCGAAGCGAGCATAGAAGTAGTTTAGCTCATCTGGTAGGTAGGCTCGTGTCACTGGGCAGTTCTCAGCTGTGCTTCCCCTTTGTAGTCTGTAATGGTTTGCAGGCTCTGCCACATCCGACGAGCGTCAGAACCGGTGTAGTACGACTCGATCTCAGTCCTGTATTGAAGCGTTGCCTGTTTGATGGTTCGTCAGAGGGCTTTGTGGGATATATTATAAACTTCCGGGTTAGAGTCCTGCTTCTTGAAAGCGCCAGCTTTCCGCCTTTAACTCAGTGCGGATGTTGCCTGTAATCCATAGCTTCCGGGTTAGAGTCCTGCTTCTTGAAAGCGCCAGCTTTCGCCTTTAACTCAGTGCGGATGTTGCCTGTAATCCATAGCTTCCGGGTTAGTCCTGCTTCTTGAAAGCGCCAGCTTTCGCCTTTAACTCAGTGCGGATGTTGCCTGTAATCCATAGCTTCCGGGTTAGTCCTGCTTCTTGAAAGCGCCAGCTTTCGCCTTTAACTCAGTGCGGATGTTGCCTGTAATCCATAGCTTCCGGGTTAGTCCTGCTTCTTGAAAGCGCCAGCTTTCGCCTTTAACTCAGTGCGGATGTTGCCTGTAATCCATAGCTTCCGGGTTAGTCCTGCTTCTTGAAAGCGCCAGCTTTCGCCTTTAACTCAGTGCGGATGTTGCCTGTAATCCATAGCTTCCGGGTTAGTCCTGCTTCTTGAAAGCGCCAGCTTTCGCCTTTAACTCAGTGCGGATGTTGCCTGTAATCCATAGCTTCCGGGTTAGTCCTGCTTCTTGAAAGCGCCAGCTTTCGCCTTTAACTCAGTGTGGATGTTGCCTGTAATCCATAGCTTCCGGGTTAGTCCTGCTTCTTGAAAGCGCCAGCTTTCGCCTTTAACTCAGTGCGGATGTTGCCTGTAATCCATAGCTTCCGGGTTAGTCCTGCTTCTTGAAAGCGCCAGCTTTCGCCTTTAACTCAGTGCGGATGTTGCCTGTAATCCATAGCTTCCGGGTTAGTCCTGCTTCTTGAAAGCGCCAGCTTTCGCCTTTAACTCAGTGCGGATGTTGCCTGTAATCCATAGCTTCCGGGTTAGTCCTGCTTCTTGAAAGCGCCAGCTTTCGCCTTTAACTCAGTGCGGATGTTGCCTGTAATCCATAGCTTCCGGGTTAGTCCTGCTTCTTGAAAGCGCCAGCTTTCGCCTTTAACTCAGTGCGGATGTTGCCTGTAATCCATAGCTTCCGGGTTAGTCCTGCTTCTTGAAAGCACGAGCTTTCGCCTTTAACTCAGTGCGGATGTTGCCTGTAATCCATGGCTTCTGGTTGGGGTATGTACATACGGTCACTGTGGGGACGACGTCATCGATGCACTTATTGATGAAGCCAATGTCTGATGTGGTGTACTTCTCAATGCCATCAGAGGAATCCTGGAACATATTCCAGTCTGTGATAGCATAACAGTCCAGTAGCTTAGCAACTGCTTCATCTGACCACTTTTTTATTGATCTAGTCACTGCTGCTTCCTGCTTCAATTTTTGATTGTAAGCAGGAATCAGAAGGATAGAATTATGGTCAAGTTTGCCAAATGGAGGGCGAGGGAGAGCTTTGTATGCGTCTCCTCATACCCTCGTAAAACTGACTATCCTATCGATCCTTGACTTCGACGATGTCATTTACAAAATAGCCTCCAACACCCTACTCAGCAAACTGGGTGTAGTCTATCACAGTGCCATCCGTTTGGTCACCAAAGCCCCACTGGTCATCCCCAAAGTCAACACCTCCTTTGGTGCCTTTCCTTCCAGGTCTCTGCTGCCAATGACTGGAAGGAATTGCAAAAATCACTGAAGCTGGAGACTTATATCTCCCTCTCTAACTTTACGCATAAGCTGTCAGAGCAGCTTACCGATCACTGCACCTGTACACAGCCCATCTGTAAATAGCACACCCAACTACCTCATCCCCATATTGTTATTTATCTACTTCCTCTTTTGCATCCCAGTATTTCTACTTGCACATCATCATCTGCACATCTATCACTCCAGTGTTCATTTGCTAAATTGTAATTATTTTGCCTCCTCGTTTATGTCACACTGCTATGCTTTATCTTGACCAAGTCGCAGTTGTAAATGAGAACTTGTTCTCAACTGGCCTACCTGGTTAAATAAAGGTGCTCTCAACTGGCCTACCTGGTTAAATAAAGGTGTTCTCAACTGGCCTACCTGGTTAAATAAAGGTGTTCTCAACTAGCCTACCTGGTTAAATAAAGGTGAAATAAATAAAAAATAAAAAGAGAAGAGAAGAGAGCAGAACATAACAGAACCAAACAGAGCAGAGAAGAACAGAACCAAACAGAGCAGAGAAGAACAGAACCAAACAGAGCAGAGAAGAACAGAACCAAACAGAGCAGAGAAGAACAGAACCAAACAGAGCAGAACAGAACCAAACAGCAGAACAGAAAGGTGAAGAGGAGATTGATCCCTGATCTGTTTCACCAGTCTTGTGCTTATCCCCCCAACCCACCAGGTGTCTCCTATTTCACTCCATTATCCCCAGTGTATTTATACCTGGTTTTCTGGTTGTCTGTTGCCAGTTCGTCTTGTTTTGTCAGGTCTTATCAGCGTGTTTCCTGTTTCTCCTGTTCAAGTTCTAGTTTTCTAGTCTTCCCGGTTCCAACCTTTCTGCCTGTCCCGGCCCTGAGCCTGCCTGCCGTTCTGGCCCTGAGCCTGCCTGCCGTTCTGTCCCTGATTGACTCTGTCTTGGACTTACGAACCTCTGCCTGCCGTTCTGTCCCTGATTGACTCTGTCTTGGACTTACGAACCTCTGCCTGCCGTTCTGGCCCTGATTGACTCTGTCTTGGACTTACGAACCTCTGCCTGCCGTTCTGTCCCTGATTGACTCTGTCTTGGACTTACGAACCTCTGCCTGCCGTTCTGGCCCTGATTGACTCTGTCTTGGACTTACGAACCTCTGCCTGCCGTTCTGTCCCTGATTGACTCTGTCTTGGACTTACGAACCTCTGCCTGCCCTCGACCTGCCATTTAAACTGTCCCTATGTTATAATAAATATTCTGAGACCCGAACCATCCGACTCCTGTATCTGCATCTAGGTCAAATGCTGAGTCGTGACAGATGTTCTCACCTTAAAGTGTATCTTCACTCTGTAGTCCACTCCTTCCTTCATGGTGAAACTCTTCTTCTTCAGAGCCTCCGGGTCACCTGCAGGTCAACACCATGACAACGTGAGGTCAACAGATGAGGTTATCACTTCAATATTCAAACACAACAACCAAACTGCTGATGATATCCATATGTTCTCTGTGTCTGGTCTCTGACTGTTCTCTGTGTCTCTGACTGTTCTCTGTGTCTGGTCTCTGACTGTTCTCAGTGTCTGGTCTCTGACTGTTCTCTGTGTCTGGTCTCTGACTGTTCTCTGTGTCTGGTCTCTGACTGTTCTCTGTGTCTGACTGTTCTCAGTGTCTGGTCTCTGACTGTTCTCTGTGTCTGGTCTCTGACTGTTCTCTGTGTCTGGTCTCTGACTGTTCTCTGTGTCTGACTGTTCTCTGTGTCTGGTCTCTGACTGTTCTCTGTGTCTGGTCTCTGACTGTTCTCTGTGTCTCTGACTGTTCTCTGTGCCTGGTCTCTGACTGTTCTCTGTGCCTGGTCTCTGACTGTTCTCTGTGTCTCTGACTGTTCTCTGTGTCTGGTCTCTGACTGTTCTCTGTGTCTGGTCTCTGACTGTTCTCTGTGTCTGGTCTCTGTTCTCTGTGTCTGGTCTCTGACTGTTCTCTGTGTCTCTGACTGTTCTCTGTGTCTCTGACTGTTCTCTGTGTCTCTGACTGTTCTCTGTGTCTCTGACTGTTCTCTGTGCCTGGTCTCTGACTGTTCTCTGTGTCTGGTCTCTGACTGTTCTCTGTGTCTGGGGTTTATAGATTAAATATAAGTCCCAAATGGCACACTATTCCCTATATAGTGCACTACTTTAGACCAGGGCCCTATGGTACCCTATTCCCTACATAGTGCACTACTTTAGACCAGGGCCCAATGGCACCCTATTCCCTACATAGTGCACTACTTTTCACCAGGGCCAAATGGCACCCTATTCCCTACATAGGCACTACATTTGACCAGAACCCACTCTAGAACCCTCTGATCACAGATAATGGGTGTTTAATACATTTAAACTCTACACTTTACCCTGCTGTAAAAGCCTTATCATGGAGGGATACACTTTACCCTGCTGTAAAAGCCTTATCATGGAGGGATACACGGGAGGAGGGGGATGAAGAGGAGGAGGAGGAGGACAGGGGAAGGAGGAAGAAGAGGAGGAGGAGGAGGACAGGGGAAGGGGGAAGAAGAGGAGAGATACATGGAGAGAGATGTAGAGAACAGAGGGAAGAAGGAGGCAGTAGAGATAAAAGGAGAGAGATGTAGAGAACAGAGGGAAGAAGGAGGCAGTAGAGATAAAAGGAGAGAGATGTAGAGAACAGAGGGAAGAAGGAGGCAGTAGAGATAAAAGGAGAGAGATGTAGAGAACAGACGGAAGGAGAGGATAGATACCTGGAGAGAGATGTAGAGAACAGACGGAAGGAGAGGATAGATACATGGAGAGAGATGTAGAGAACAGACGGAAGGAGAGGATAGATACATGGAGAGAGATGTAGAGAACAGAGGGAAGGAGAGGATAGATACATGGAGAGAGATGTAGAGAACAGAGGGAAGGAGAGGATAGATACATGGAGAGAGATGTAGAGAACAGAGGGAAGGAGAGGATAGATACATGGAGAGAGATGTAGAGAACAGACGGAAGGAGAGGATAGATACATGGAGAGAGATGTAGAGAACAGAGGGAAGGAGAGGATAGATACATGGAGAGAGATGTAGAGAACAGACGGAAGGAGAGGATAGATACATGGAGAGAGATGTAGAGAACAGACGGAAGGAGAGGATAGATACATGGAGAGAGATGTAGAGAACAGAGGAACGGAGGAAGCAGTAGAGATGAAAGGGAAAGGACAGCACTGATGTGTTGTGGTGGACACACACACACACACACACACACACACACACACACACACACACACACACACACACACACACACACACACACACACACACACACACACACACACACACACACACACACACACACACACACACACAGCCCTGCCCCCTCCCTAGACCTAGTTTAACAGTAACTCCTGGTATTACCAGTTAACATCAAAGTCACATCAGACAACCATTACACTCTCTCCCTTCCTCCCTCTCTGAAGACAGGATCAGACATTGGTTCCCTGGAGAGTGTTTCTCTCGCTCACCCTCCCTCTCGCTCAGCCTCCCTCTCTCCCTCTTTCCCTCTCTCCCTCCCTCCCTCTTTCCCTCTCTCCCTCTTTCCCTCTCTCCCAGACAGAGAGAACCAGCACATCACACGCGGGTATATCAGGCATCTCTTTTCCCTCTCTGTCTCTCGCTCTCTCTCACCCTGTTTCTCTCAACCTCCCTCCCTCTCTCTCACCCTCTCTGTCTCTCTCTCTCTCTCACCCTCACCCTCCCTCTCCATCCCTACCCCTTAGTTTCCCTCTCTCTCTCTCAACCTCCCTCTCTCTCCATCCCTACCCCTTAGTTTCCCTCTCTCTCTCTCTCTCTCACCCTCTCTGTCTCTCTCACCCTCTCTGTCTCTCTCACCCTCCCTCTCCATCCCTACCCCTTAGTTTCCCTCTCTCTCATTTCCATCAGAAAATCCTTTGACACTATATAGAATAGGTTGTAGAGAGAATGGAGGAGGGAACAGCGTAGAGGAGGGACGGAGGTAGCTCCACCCCCTCTCTCTACTAGTAAAGATGAAGGAGGAGCATGGTGGTAGCTCCACCCCCCCTCTGTCTACTAGTAAAGATGAAGGAGGAGCATGATGGTAGCTCCACCCCCTCTCTCTACTAGTAAAGATGAAGGAGGAGCATGGTGGTAGCTCCACCCCCCCTCTGTCTACTAGTAAAGATGAAGGAGGAGCATGATGGTAGCTCCACCCCCTCTCTCTACTAGTAAAGATTAAGGAGGAGCATGGTGGTAGCTCCACCCCCTCTCTCTACTAGTAAAGATGAAGGAGGAGAATGGTGGTAGCTCCACCCCCCTCTCTCTACTAGTAAAGATGAAGGAGGAGCATGGTGGTAGCTCCACCCCCCTCTGTCTACTAGTAAAGATGAAGGAGGAGCATGGTGGTAGCTCCACTCCCCTCTCTCTACTAGTAAAGATGAAGGAGGAGCATGGTGGTAGCTCCACCCCCCTCTCTCTACTAGTAAGGAGGAGCATGGTGGTAGCTCCACCCCCCTCTCTCTACTAGTAATGAGGAGCATGGTGGTAGCTCCACCCCCCCTCTCTCTACTAGTAATGAGGAGCATGGTGGTAGCTCCAACCCCCCTCTCTCTACTTGTAATGAGGAGCATGGTGGTAGCTCCCACCCCCTCTCTCTACTTGTAAAGATGAAGGAGGAGCATGGTGGTAGCTCCGTCGTGTGGGCGAGCGGTTTGCTGATGTGAACATCCCTGTTTATTATCTATTGTCACACCCTGATCTGTTTCACCTGTCTTGTAATTGTCTCCACCCCCCTCCAGGTGTCGCCTATCTTCCCCATTATCCCCGGTGTATTTATACCTGTGTTCTCTGTTTGTCTGTTGCCATTTCGTCTTGTTTGACCACTCTGCCTGCCCCTGAGCCTGCCTGCCGTCCTGTACCTTACCCTGAGCCTGCCTGCCATCCTGTACCTTACCCTGAGCCTGCCTGCCATCCTGTACCTTACCCTGAGACTGCCTGCCATCCTGTACCTTACCCTGAGCCTGCCTGCCGTCCTGTACCTTAACCTGAGCCTGCCTGCCGTCCTGTACTTTACCCTGAGCCTGCCGTCCTGTACCTGACCCTGCCTGCCGTCCTGTACCTTACCCTGAACCTGCCTGCCGTCCTGTACCTTATCCTGAGCCTGCCTGCCGTCCTGTACCTTACCCTGAGCCTGCCTGCCGTCCTGTACCTTACCCTGAGCCTGCCTGCCATCTTGTACCTTACCCTGAGCCTGCCGTCCTGTACCTGACCCTGAGCCTGCCGTCCTGTACCTTACCCTGAGCCTGCCGTCCTGTACCTTACCCTGAGCCTGCCGTCCTGTACCTTACCCTGGGCCTGCCTG
Source organism: Oncorhynchus mykiss (assembly GCF_057628025.1). Taxonomy (NCBI): domain Eukaryota; kingdom Metazoa; phylum Chordata; class Actinopteri; order Salmoniformes; family Salmonidae; genus Oncorhynchus; species Oncorhynchus mykiss. The sequence continues at coordinate 79,374,934 of NC_143034.1, read as the reverse complement.
CCGTTCTGTACCATGAACCTGAGCCTGCCGTCCTGTACCTTACCCTGAGCCTGCCATCCTGTACCTGACCCTGAGCCTGCCGTCCTGTACCTTACCCTGAGCCTGCCGTCCTGTACCTTACCCTGAGCCTGCCTGCCGTCCTGTACCTGACCCTGAGCCTGCCGTCCTGTACCTTACCCTGAGCCTGCCGTCCTGTACCTGACCCTGAGCCTGCCGTCCTGTACCTTACCCTGAGCCTGCCGTCCTGTACCTTACCCTGAGCCTGCCTGCCGTCCTGTACCTGACCCTGCCGTCCTGTACCTTACCCTGAGCCTGCCTGCCGCCCTGTACCTGACCCTGAGCCTGCCATCCTGTACCTTACCCTGAGCCTGCCTGCCGTCCTGTACCTTTGCCCCTGTTGCTGTAATAAATATTGTTACTTCGACACGGTCTACATCTGGGTCTTACCTTGATTCCTGATATATATATATTATTGTTATTTTATTGTGTTACTTTTAATTATATTAGTTTTGTTATTGTATTTTTTTATTAATTATTTTACGAAATATTTTTTGTTACTTACTTTTTTTTAAACTCCACATGTTGGTTAAGGGCTTGTAAGTAAGCATTTCACGGTAAGGCCTACGACACCTGTTGTAATCGACACGTGACAAATAAAATTTGACTTGAAGCAAAGCACACAATTCTTCAGGAAAGTTACACTTTCTATTTTATGGTGTACTGTCATGTACAAGAGGCATCAAAGGCCTTTCAATCGATGCTTCAAGATGTCCACCATTGTTCCTGTACCCAAGTAAGCTAAGGTAACTGAACTAAATGACTATCGCCCCGCAGCACTCTCTTCTGTCATCATGAAGTGCTTTGAGAGGCTAGTTAAGGATCACCTCCACCTCCACCTTCCCCTGACAACCTAGACACACTACAACTCACATACCGCCCCAACAGATCCACGGAACACGTAATCGCCGTTGCACTTCACACTGCCATATCCGACTTGGACAAGAAAAATACCTACAGGATGTAAGAATCAGGGGTTGGAACCGTTTCAGTGAACGGAACTGAAAAACAAAGAAAAAAAAATTGAGGAACAGAACCAGAACCGAGAACAAAATTTAACTCTACCGTTCCGGAACAGAAACATTTATTTTAAAAGCATGGGAAACAGTTAATAACAGTTAATTATTTGAAGTTCCGTACATTTTTTCAAACCCTCTGTCACTCAGAAAGGTATTCCAGTGTCTGCCTGCATTCCAGCTGAACATCTTCTGTGTAGGCTAGCTGCCCCTCCCCGTCCCTCTGCCCTCCTGAAGCTTAGTCTACTGTAACTACTGACGTTACAAGCGTGATTCAGAAATTAAGGAGAGATTTTTAATTAGAGAAGAATTAGGATTAACTTGTTCAATGCTAATTAAGAAAACTATCGTTGTCACATTACACATTTGTTTTTTTTAAACTACAAAAACGTGTTTTAATTAAAATGTTGGTGCCGCTCTGCTCACAAGCTTGTTAGCTAGCTCTGGTCTCGCTCTCAAACTCTAGGCGGCATTACGTACTGTATAATGTAATGATGAAGGGCTAGCTCTGGTCTCGCTCTCAAACTCTAGGCGGCATTACGTACTGTATAATGTCATGATGAAGGGCTAGCTCTGGTCTCGCTCTCAAACTCTAGGCGGCATTACGTACTGTATAATGTAATGATGAAGGGCTAGCTCTGGTCTCGCTCTCAAACTCTAGGCGGCATTACGTACTGTATAATGTCATGATGAAGGGCTAGCTCTGGTCTCGCTCTCAAACTCTAGGCGGCATTACGTACTGTATAATGTAATGATGAAGGGCTAGCTCTGGTCTCGCTCTCAAACTCTAGGCGGCATTACGTACTGTATAATGTAATGATGAAGGGCTAGCTCTGGTCTCGCTCTCAAACTCGAGGCGGCATTACGTACTGTATAATGTAATGATGAAGGGCTAGCTCTGGTCTCGCTCTCAAACTCTAGGCGGCATTACGTACTGTATAATGTAATGATGAAGGGCTAGCTCTGGTCTCGCTCTCAAACTCGAGGCGGCATTACGTACTGTATAATGTAATGATGAAGGGCTAGCTCTGGTCTCGCTCTCAAACTCGAGGCGGCATTACGTACTGTATAATGTAATGATGAAGGGCTAGCTCTGGTCTCGCTCTCAAACTCGAGGCGGCATTACGTACTGTATAATGTAATGATGAAGGGCTAGCTCTGGTCTCGCTCTTAAACTCTAGGCGGCATTACGTACTGTATAATGTAATGATGAAGGGCTAGCTCTGGTCTCGCTCTCAAACTCTAGGCGGCATTACGTACTGTATAATGTCATGATGAAGGGCTAGCTCTGGTCTCGCTCTCAAACTCTAGGCGGCATTACGTACTGTATAATGTAATGATGAAGGGCTAGCTCTGGTCTCGCTCTCAAACTCTAGGCGGCATTACGTACTGTATAATGTAATCATGAAGGGCTAGCTCTGGTCTCGCTCTCAAACTCTAGGCGGCATTACGTACTGTATAATGTAATGATGAAGGGCTAGCTCTGGTCTCGCTCTCAAACTCTAGGCGGCATTACGTACTGTATAATGTCATGATGAAGGGCTAGCTCTGGTCTCGCTCTCAAACTCTAGGCGGCATTACGTACTGTATAATGTCATGATGAAGGGCTAGCTCTGGTCTCTCTCTCAAACTCTAGGCGGCATTACGTACTGTATAATGTAATGATGAAGGGCTAGCTCTGGTCTCGCTCTCAAACTCTAGGGGGCATTACGTACTGTATAATGTAATGATGAAGGGCTAGCTCTAGTCTCGCTCTCAAACTCTAGGCGGCATTATGTACTGTATAATGTAATGATGTCATGATGAAGGGCTAGCTCTGGTCCAACGTTAGTTAAGCCAACTCTATGAAGTATCTACATGGCATCATCAGTCTCTCTATGCTACTGTGCTAGCTTATACATGTTGTAGGGAACAGTCACAGACGCTGCTCTCTCGGTCTCTCTATGCTACTGTGCTAGCTTATACATGTTGTAGGGAACAGTCACAGACGCTGCTCTCTCGGTCTCTCTATGCTACTGTGCTAGCTTATACATGTTGTAGGGAACAGTCACAGACGCTGCTCTCTCGGTCTCTCTATGCTACTGTGCTAGCTTATACATGTTGTAGGGAACAGTCACAGACGCTGCTCTCTCGGTCTCTCTATGCTACTGTGCTAGCTTATACATGTTGTAGGGAACAGTCACAGACGCTGCTCTCTCGGTCTCTCTCTCTCTGCCTCTAGCTCTGTGTACCTCTCTCTCTCTATCTCTGTGTACCTCTCTCTATCTCTCTGCATCTCTCTCTCTCTCTGCCTCTATCTCTGTTTCTCTCTCTCTCTCGGATGGTTCTATCACCTAGCAACCAGGTGACCTTTCCCATTTGTCTCAGTCTCAGTTTGTTTGTATGTGTGTGTGTGTGTGTGTGTGTGTGTGTGTGTGTGTGTGTTGGTTGTCCTTTGTGAAATAGAAGATAGTGGTGTATACTTAGATATCGTCTCATTCAAGGGAAGCCCCTCCACACCCACCCACACACCCACCCGTACAATCACCCACCCACCCTTACAATACCCACCCACCCACCCTTACAAATCACCCACCCACCCACCCTTACAAATCACCCACCCACCCACCCTTACAATCACCGACCCACCCTTACAATACCCACCCACCCACCCTTACAAATCACCCACCCACCCTTACAATCACCCACCCACCCTTACAATCACCCACCCACCCTTACAATCACCCACCCACCCACCCTTACAAATCACCCACCCACCCTTACAATCACCCACCCACCCAACCTTACAATCACCCACCCACACAATCACCCACCCACACTAGTCGTCCACATGAGAACACACACACAAACACTATCAAACACACATACACACACACCAGACACATCATACACCAGACACCACACACACCAGACACACACCACACACCAGACACATCATACACCAGACACCACACACACCAGACACCACACACACCAGACACACACCACACATCATACACCAGACACCACACACAGATGGATGGTCCTCCACAGTTCCCTGCTCTGTGGGAGGATGACATCATCATGGCTCTGCAGGATGGGGCGTTAAACCTACATTATCATGCTGAGCTGTCCCCTGACACACACACACACACACACACACACACACACACAAAGAGACAGGGAGACAGATACACACACAGTCCCCTAGAACAGGATCCAGCGCCTGGTCTTCTTCTCCATCCCAGAATAACAATGGAGCAAAACCATACATAGCCTCATCCCACTGCACTGAATTCATTCATATTGGAGCCTCATCCCACTACACTGAATCCATTCATATTGGAGCCTCATCCCACCACTGAATTCATTCATATTGGAGCCTCATCCGACTACACTGAATTCATTCATATTGGAGCCTCATCCCACCACTGAATTCATTCATATTGGAGCCTCATCCCACTACACTGAATTCATTCATATTGGAGCCTCATCCCACCACTGAATTCATTCATATTGGAACCTCATCCCATTACACTGAATTCATTCATATTGGAGCCTCATCCCACTACACTGAATTCACTCATATTGGAGCCTCATCCCATTACACTGAATTCATTCATATTGGAGCCTCATCCCACTACACAGGAGAGGGATGGAGGATGGTGACATAGTGAGGGCAGGAGAGGGATGGAGGATGGTGAGATAGTGAGGGCAGGAGAGGGATGGAGGATGGTGAGATAGTGAGGGCAGGAGAAGGATGGAGGATGGTGAGATAGTGAGGGCAGGAGAGGGATGGAGGATGGTGAGATAGTGAGGGCAGGAGAAGGATGGAGGATGGTGAGATAGTGAGGGCAGGAGAGGGATAGAGAGATAGTGGTGAGATATGATAGAGAAAAGGATGGATAGGGATAAAGGAGTGGTATTTACCTGAGAGGTCCATGGTGATGGGACCAGGGATAAAGGAGTGGTATTTACCTGAGAGGTCCATGGTGATGGGACCAGGGATAAAGGAGTGGTATTTACCTGAGAGGTCCATGGTGATGGGACCAGGGATAAAGGAGTGGTATTTACCTGAGAGGTCCATGGTGATGGGACCAGGGATAAAGGAGTGGTATTTACCTGAGAGGTCCATGGTGATGGGACCAGGGATAAAGGAGTGGTATTTACCTGAGAGGTCCATGGTGATGGGACCAGGGATAAAGGAGTGGTATTTACCTGAGAGGTCCATGGTGATGGGACCAGGGATAAAGGAGTGGTATTGACCTGAGAGGTCCATGGTGATGGGACCAGGGGTAAAGGAGTGGTATTTACCTGAGAGGTCCATGGTGATGGGACCAGGGATAAAGGAGTGTTATTTACCTGAGAGGTCCATGGTGATGGGACCAGGGATAAAGGAGTGGTATTTACCTGAGAGGTCCATGGTGATGGGACCAGGGATAAAGGAGTGGTATTTACCTGAGAGGTCCATGGTGATGGGACCAGGGATAAAGGAGTGGTATTTACCTGAGAGGTCCATGGTGATGGGACCAGGGATAAAGGAGTGGTATTTACCTGAGAGGTCCATGGTGATGGGACCAGGTGCTTGGTCACACATCAGGGTCAGTCTGGTGACCTGGACATTGGGAATGGTCAGGTCTGAAAAAACACACACAGAGAGGGTTCAGAGAGGGTGTGTGTGTGTGTGTGTGTGTGTGTGTGTGTGTGTGTGTGTGTGTGTGTGTGTGTGTGTGTGTTCTTGTTGATAATATTGAGTTATAGCTATTATTAAAGCAGCAGTAACACCAGATACCAGGATGAATCAACTAGATACCAGGATGAATCAACTAGATACCAGGATGAATCAACTAGATACCAGGATGTATCAACTAGATACCAGGATGAATCAACTAGATACCAGGATGATACTGTGGTCTCTGATGCAGGGTCCAGTACCGACATTACTGTGGTCTCTGATGCAGGGCCCAGTACCAACATTACTGTGGTCTCTGATGCAGGGCCCAGTACCAACATTACTGTGGTCTCTGATGCAGGGCCCAGTACCAACATTACTGTGGTCTCTAATGCAGGGTCCAGTACCAACATTACTGTGGTCTCTGATGCAGGGCCCAGTACCAACATTACTGTGGTCTCTGATGCAGGGCCCAGTACCAACATTACTGTGGTCTCTGATGCAGGGCCCAGTACCAACATTACTGTGGTCTCTGATGCAGGGCCCAGTACCAACATTACTGTGGTCTCTGATGCAGGGCCCAGTACCAACATTACTGTGGTCTTTGATGCAGGGCCCAGTACCAACATTACTGTGGTCTCTGATGCAGGGCCCAGTACCAACATTACTGTGGTCTCTTACTGTGGCCAGTGTGTCTTACACAGTAACACACTGGCCACAGTAACACACTGGCCACAGTAACACACTGACCACAGTAAGACACTGACCACAGTAACACACTGACCACAGTAACACACTGACCACACTGACCACAGTAACACACTGACCACAGTAACACACACTGACCACAGTAACACACACTGACCACAGTAACACACACTGACCACAGTAACACAGTAACACACACTGACCACAGTAACACAGTAACACACTGACCACAGTAACACACTGACCACAGTAACACAGTAACACACACTGACCACAGTAACACAGTAACACACTGACCACAGTAACACACTGACCACAGTAACACAGTAACACACACTGACCACAGTAACACAGTAACACACTGACCACAGTAACACACTGACCACAGTAACACACTGACCACAGTAACACAGTAACACACTGACCACAGTAACACACTGACCACAGTAACACACTGACCACAGTAACACACACTGAACACAGTAACACACACTGACCACAGTAACACACACTGACCACAGTAACACACACTGAACACAGTAACACACACTGACCACAGTAACACACTGACCACAGTAACACACTGACCACAGTAACACACACTGACCACAGTAATACACAGTAACACACACTGACCACAGTAACACACTGACCACAGTAACACACTGACCTGCCACCACTGGTCCAGCTCCTAGTAGAGTCTGTTTGTATTTCCTGAGACTCTCATCATCCTTGTCTAGTTCCTGTATCTCCTGCAGGCTCTTCTGGGCTGGTGGAGTGTAGTTCAGGTCTGTCTCGTCGTCCTCCTCTCCCACAGGCTTCTCCTCCTTATCCGCCATCAAACCTGCATGGGAACACAGGGTATCAACACAATCAGAGACCCTGCATCTCTCTCTCTCTCACTCTCTCTCTGTCTTTCTCTCTCTGTCCATCTCTCTCTCTCTCTCGCTCTCTCACTCTCTGTCCATCTCTCTCTCTCTCTCTCTCTCTCTCTCTCACTCTCTTTCTCTCAATGTCCATCTCTCTCTCTCTCACACTCTCTCTGTCTTTCTCTCTCTCTCGCTCTCTCTCTTTCTCTCTCTCTAGGATCTTCATTTGATCTCCCTGTTGTTGCTACAGATGTAGGAGCTTCATTTGATCTCCCTGTTGTTGCTACAGATGTAGGATCTTCATTTGATCACCCTGTTGTTGCTACAGATGTAGGATCTTCATTTGATCTCCCTGTTGTTGCTACAGGTTACAGGTGTAGGATCTTCATTTGATCACCCTGTTGTTACTACAGGTTACAGATATAGGATCTTCATTTGATCACCCTGTTGTTACTACAGGTTACAGATGTAGGATCTTCATTTGATCACCCTGTTGTTACTACAGGTTACAGATGTAGGATCTTCATTTGATCTCCCTGTTGTTGCTACAGATGTAGGATCTTCATTTGATCTCCCTGTTGTTATTACAGGTTACAGATGTAGGATCTTAATTTGATCTCCCTGTTGTTGCTACAGGTTACAGATGTAGGATCTTCATTTGATCTCACTGTTGTTGCTACAGGTTACAGATGTAGGATCTTCATTTGATCTCCCTGTTGTTGCTACAGGTTACAGATGTAGGATCTTCATTTGATCACCCTGTTGTTGCTACAGGTTACAGATGTAGGATCTTCATTTGATCTCCCTGTTGTTACTACAGGTTACAGATGTAGGATCTTCATTTGATCACCCTGTTGTTGCTACAGGTTACAGATGTAGGATCTGCATTTGATCACCCTGTTGTTACTACAGGTTACAGATGTAGGATCTACATTTGATCACCCTGTTGTTACTACAGGTTACAGATGTAGGATCTTCATTTGATCTCCCTGTTGTTGCTACAGGTGTAGGATCTTCATTTGATCACCCTGTTGTTACTACAGGTTACTTACAGTGAACAGAGTACTGTAAGGGGTTATCATGTTTAACAGCTTGTGGTGGGATACAGAGTTGTTTGTATGGTTAATTATCTAGAACAGAGCAGCTCTGAAAACACACACGTGCACGCACACACACACACACACACACACACACACACACACACTACAGGATGACATAATGCCTTCCACCTGTCTAGATGGGGTCAACTACCCGTGGAGGATAGATGTGTGTGTGTGTGTTCTCTCCCGAGTGTCTGTTATTTACAGCGTCTCCATGACAACCAGGGTCGAAGAAGCTGCCTTTCTTTCTCTCTCAGTCTCCATGGCAACCACTTAAAAAAACAAATTTAAATAACATGACATCACCATACTGATAATGTCCATACCATGAAGATAAACAATGACTATATTACCTCTATGAATCACCCGGTATCTGATTTCAATGGTTTCCCTTGAGGAAGTATCCACTAACTCAAGTCGGTACACAGAATAAGTGAAAATGGTTATTTGACTCAGTCCTTTAAAAAAACAGAACAGCCCCTGGGGTGCTGGAGCGGTCAGACTCTGATCTACTTCCTATTTCTGTATCTCTATCCTGTCCAATAAACATCATGGCTCAAGCCTCATGACACGACACAATATGAGGAAGTAGAAGAGGATCAACAGTGGAACATTACTAAAACAACCTACAGCTGACACTGACTACAACTGAGTCCAACTGTCGACAACCAAGTCTTACTGACTGAGTCCTACTGACTACAAATGAGTCCTACTGGCTACAAAATGAGTCCTACTGACTACAAATGAGTCCTACTGACTACAACCAAGTCTTACTGACTGAGTCCTACTGACTACAACCAAGTCTTACTGACTGAGTCCTACTGACTACAAATGAGTCCAACTGACTATAACCAAGTCTTACTGACTGAGTCCTACTGACTACAACTGAGTCCTACTGACTACAAATGAATCCAACTAACTACAACCAAGTCTTACTGACTGAGTCCTACTGACTACAACCAAGTCCAACTGACTATAACCAAGTCTTACTGACTGAGTCCTACTGACTACAACTGAGTCCTACTGACTACAAATGAATCCAACTGACCAAGTCCAACTGACTTCAACTGACTTCAACTGAGTCCAACTGACTTCAACTGAGTCCAACTGACTACAACTGACTACAACTGAGTCCAACTGAGTCCAACTGACTGCAAATGAGTCCAACTAACTACAACTGAGTCCAACTGACTACAACTGAGTTCAACTGACTACAACTAACTACAACTGAGTCCAACTGACTACAACTGAGTCCAACTGACTACAACTGACTACAACTGAGTCCAACTGAGTCCAAATGACTACAACTGAGTCCAACAGAGTCCAACAGTGGTCCTGTATGGCTCAGCTGGCAGAGCATGGAGCTTTCAACACTAAAGACTGTGGGTTGAGGGGCAGCTCTCAGGGGGGAACTGTGGGGGGGACCTTGGATGGTTTGGTGGCCTGGCGGTTGGGAGCTTTGGGCCAGTGGTTGAGAGGTCGCTAATTAGAATCCCCGATTCAACTTGGTGGGAGATCTGTCAATGTGCTCTTGGGTGGGGTGCTTGACCCGGGCTGCTCCTGTGGGTCTCTCTGGATGGGAGTCTGTTAGACTGGATGTAATGTAGATGCTGAGCGGCAGGAAGTAGATTGTCTGTTTTAATATTCAATCAAATAAAAACAAAACATGGATTTAAAACATATATATATATATATATATTGTGGGTTCGATTTCTGCTGAGGTCACTGTATGAGAAATGTATACACACATCACTGTAAGTCGCTTTGGATAAACAGCATAAATTATGTTGAGTCCATCTGACTGAGTCCATCTGACTGAACTAACATTATGTTATTATATCAACTGACTGACATTATGTTATTATATCAACTGACTGACATTATGTTATTATATCAACTGACTGACATTATGTTATTATATCAACTGACTGACATTATGTTATTATATCAACTGACTGACATTATGTTATTATATCAACTGACTAACATTATGTTATTATATCAACTGACTGACATTATGTTATTATATCAACTGACTGAGTCCATCTGACTGAGTCCTACTAACTAAAACCAAGTCTTACTGACTGAGTCCTACTGATGACAACCAAGTCTTACTGACTGAGTCTTACTGACTACAACCAAGTCTTACTGACTGAGTCCTACTGACTACAACTGAGTCCAACTGACTACAACCAAGTCTTACTGACTGAGTCCTACTGACTACAACTGAGTCCAACTGACTACAACCAAGTCTTACTGACTGAGTCCTACTGACTACAACCAAGTCTTACTGACTGAGTCCTACTGACTACAAATGAGTCCTACTGACTACAACCAAGTCTTACTGACTGAGTCCTACTGACTACAAATGAATCCAACTGACTACAACCAAGTCTTACTGACTGAGTCCTACTGACTACAACTGACTACAACTAACTACAACTGAGTCCAACTGACTACAACTGAGTCCAACTGACTACAACTGAGTCCAACTGACTACAACTGAGTCCAACTGACTACAACTAACTACAACTGAGTCCAACTGACTACAACTGAGTCCACCTGAGTCCAACGGAGTCCAACAGTGGTCCTGTATGGCTCAGCTGGCAGAGCATGGAGCTTTTAACACTAAAGACTGTGGGTTGAGGGGCAGCTCTCAGGGGGGAACTGTGCGGGGACCTTGGATGGTTTGGTGGCCTGGCGGTTGGGAGCTTGGGCCGGTGGTTGAGAGGTCTCTAATTAGAATCCCCGATTCAACTTGGTGGGAGATCTGTCAATGTGCTCTTGGGCGGGGTGCTTGACCCGGGCTGCTCCTGTGGGTCTCTCTGGATGGGAGTCTGTTAGACTGGATGTAATGTAGATGCTGAGTGGCAGGAAGTAGATTGTCTGTTTTAATATTCAATAAAATAAAAACAAAACATGGATTTAAAACATATATATATTGTGGGTTCGATTTCTGCTGAGGTATGAGAAATGTATACACACATAAGTCGCTTTGGAAAAATAGCATACATTATGTTATTATAACAACTGTCCTAAACTGAGTCCAACTGACTGAGTCCAACTGACCTAAACTGAGTCCAACTGACTGAGTCCAACTGACCTAAACTGAGTCCAACTGACTGAGTCCAACTGACCTAAACTGAGTCCAACTGATTGAATCCAACTGACTGAGTCCAACCGACTGAGTCCAACTGTCCTAAACTGAGTCCAACCGACTGAGTCCAACTGTCCTAAACTGAGTCCAACTGACTGAGTCCAACTGACCTAAACTGAGTCCAACTGACTGAGTCCAACTGACCTAAACTGAGTCCAACTGATTGAATCCAACTGACTGAGTCCAACCGACTGAGTCCAACTGTCCTAAACTGAGTCCAACCGACTGAGTCCAACTGTCCTAAACTGAGTCCAACTGACCTAAACTGAGTCCAACTGACTGAGTCCAACTGACCTAAACTGAGTCCAACTGACTGAGTCCAACTGTCCTAAACTGAGTCCAACTGACCTAAACTGAGTCCAACTGACTGAGTCCAACTGACCTAAACTGAGTCCAACTGACTGAGTCCAACTGACCTAAACTGAGTCCAACTGACTGAATCCAACTGACTGAGTCCAATTGACTGAGTCCAACTGTCCTAAACTGAGTCCACCTGACTGAGTCCAACTGACTGAGTCCAACTGTCCTAAACTGAGTCCAACTGTCCTAAACTGAGTCCAACTGACTGAGTCCAACTGACTGAGTCCAACTGACTACAACTGAGTCCAACTGACTACAACTGAGTCCAACTGACTACAACTAACTACAACTGAGTCCAACTGACTACAACTGAGTCCACCTGAGTCCAACGGAGTCCAACAGTGGTCCTGTATGGCTCAGCTGGCAGAGCATGGAGCTTTTAACACTAAAGACTGTGGGTTGAGGGGCAGCTCTCAGGGGGGAACTGTGCGGGGACCTTGGATGGTTTGGTGGCCTGGCGGTTGGGAGCTTGGGCCGGTGGTTGAGAGGTCTCTAATTAGAATCCCCGATTCAACTTGGTGGGAGATCTGTCAATGTGCTCTTGGGCGGGGTGCTTGACCCGGGCTGCTCCTGTGGGTCTCTCTGGATGGGAGTCTGTTAGACTGGATGTAATGTAGATGCTGAGTGGCAGGAAGTAGATTGTCTGTTTTAATATTCAATAAAATAAAAACAAAACATGGATTTAAAACATATATATATTGTGGGTTCGATTTCTGCTGAGGTATGAGAAATGTATACACACATAAGTCGCTTTGGAAAAATAGCATACATTATGTTATTATAACAACTGTCCTAAACTGAGTCCAACTGACTGAGTCCAACTGACCTAAACTGAGTCCAACTGACTGAGTCCAACTGACCTAAACTGAGTCCAACTGACTGAGTCCAACTGACCTAAACTGAGTCCAACTGATTGAATCCAACTGACTGAGTCCAACCGACTGAGTCCAACTGTCCTAAACTGAGTCCAACCGACTGAGTCCAACTGTCCTAAACTGAGTCCAACTGACTGAGTCCAACTGACCTAAACTGAGTCCAACTGACTGAGTCCAACTGACCTAAACTGAGTCCAACTGATTGAATCCAACTGACTGAGTCCAACCGACTGAGTCCAACTGTCCTAAACTGAGTCCAACCGACTGAGTCCAACTGTCCTAAACTGAGTCCAACTGACCTAAACTGAGTCCAACTGACTGAGTCCAACTGACCTAAACTGAGTCCAACTGACTGAGTCCAACTGTCCTAAACTGAGTCCAACTGACCTAAACTGAGTCCAACTGACTGAGTCCAACTGTCCTAAACTGAGTCCACCTGACTGAGTCCAACTGACTGAGTCCAACTGACCTAAACTGAGTCCAACTGACTGAGTCCAACTGACCTAAACTGAGTCCAACTGACTGAATCCAACTGACTGAGTCCAATTGACTGAGTCCAACTGTCCTAAACTGAGTCCACCTGACTGAGTCCAACTGACTGAGTCCAACTGTCCTAAACTGAGTCCAACTGTCCTAAACTGAGTCCAACTGACTGAGTCCAACTGACTGAGTCCAACTGACTGAGTCCAACTGTCCTAAACTGAGTCCAACTGTCCTAAACTGAGTCCAACCAACTGAGTCCAACTGTCCTAAACTGAGTCCAACCGACTGAGTCCAACTGTCCTAAACTGAGCCCAACTGTCCTAAACTGAGTCCAACTGACTGAATCCAACTGACATAAATTGAGTCCAACCGACTGAGTCCAACTGACCTAAACTAAGTCCAACTGACTGAATCCAACTGACCTAAACTGAGTCCAACTGACCTAAACTGAGTCCAACCGACTGAGTCCAATTGACTGAATCCAGACAAGTCACTATAACTGAGTCACTGTAACTGAGTCACTGTAACTAAGTCACTATACTGTAACTGAGTCACTGTAACTGAGTCACTAACTGAGTCACTATACTGTAACAGTCCAACTGAGAACACTTTGTGGTAATACCATGTATGGTCAAAGGGGGGGGGGGGGGGAGTAGTTTTGGGGTAATACCATGTATGGTCAAAGGGGGGGGGGGGAGTAGTTTTGGGGTAATACCATGTATGGTCAGAGTGGGGAGAGTAGTTTTGGGGTAATACCATGTATGGTCAGCGGGGAGAGAGTAGTTTTGGGGTAATACCATAACTGGTCAGCGGGGAGGGAGTAGTTTTGGGGTAATACCATGTATGGTCAGCGGGGAGAGAGTAGTTTTGGGGTAATACCATAACTGGTCAGCGGGGAGAGAGTAGTTTTGGGGTAATACCATAACTGGTCAGCGGGGAGGGAGTAGTTTTGGGGTAATACCATAACTGGTCAGCGGGGAGAGAGTAGTTTTGGGGTAATACCATAACTGGTCAGCGGGGAGAGAGTAGTTTTGGGGTAATACCATAACTGGTCAGCGGGGAGGGAGTAGTTTTGGGGTAATACCATGTATGGTCAGCGGGGAGAGAGTAGTTTTGGGGTAATACCATAACTGGTCAGCGGGGAGAGAGTAGTTTTGGGGTAATACCATAACTGGTCAGCGGGGAGGGAGTAGTTTTGGGGTAATACCATAACTGGTCAGCGGGGAGAGAGTAGTTTTGGGGTAATACCATAACTGGTCAGCGGGGAGAGAGTAGTTTTGGGGTAATACCATAACTGGTCAGCGGGGAGGGAGTAGTTTTGGGGTAACACCATAACTGGTCAGCGGGGAGGGAGTAGTTTTGGGGTAATACCATAACTGGTCAGCGGGGAGAGAGTAGTTTTGGGGTAATACCATAACTGGTCAGCGGGGAGGGAGTAGTTTTGGGGTAATACCATAACTGGTCAGCGGGGAGAGAGTAGTTTTGGGGTAATACCATAACTGGTCAGCGGGGAGGGAGTAGTTTTGGGGTAATACCATAACTGGTCAGCGGGGAGAGAGTAGTTTTGGGGTAATACCATAACTGGTCAGCGGGGAGGGAGTAGTTTTGGGGTAATACCATAACTGGTCAGCGGGGAGAGAGTAGTTTTGGGGTAATACCATAACTGGTCAGCGGGGAGAGAGTAGTTTTGGGGTAATACCATAACTGGTCAGCGGGGAGAGAGTAGTTTTGGGGTAATACCATAACTGGTCAGCGGGGAGGGAGTAGTTTTGGGGTAATACCATAACTGGTCAGTGGGGAGAGAGTAGTTTTGGGGTAATACCATGTATGGTCAGCAGGGAGAGAGTAGTTTTGGGGTAATACCATAACTGGTCAGCGGGGAGGGAGTAGTTTTGGGGTAATACCATAACTGGTCAGCGGGGAGAGAGTAGTTTTGGGGTAATACCATAACTGGTCAGCGGGGAGAGAGTAGTTTTGGGGTAATACCATAACTGGTCAGCGGGGAGGGAGTAGTTTTGGGGTAATACCATAACTGGTCAGCGGGGAGGGAGTAGTTTTGGGGTAATACCATAACTGGTCAGCGGGGAGAGAGTAGTTTTGGGGTAATACCATAACTGGTCAGCGGGGAGGGAGTAGTTTTGGGGTAATACCATGTATGGTCAGCGGGGAGAGAGTAGTTTTGGGGTAATACCATAACTGGTCAGCGGGGAGAGAGTAGTTTTGGGGTAATACCATAACTGGTCAGCGGGGAGGGAGTAGTTTTGGGGTAATACCATAACTGGTCAGCGGGGAGAGAGTAGTTTTGGGGTAATACCATAACTGGTCAGCGGGGAGAGAGTAGTTTTGGGGTAATACCATAACTGGTCAGCGGGGAGGGAGTAGTTTTGGGGTAACACCATAACTGGTCAGCGGGGAGGGAGTAGTTTTGGGGTAATACCATAACTGGTCAGCGGGGAGAGAGTAGTTTTGGGGTAATACCATAACTGGTCAGCGGGGAGGGAGTAGTTTTGGGGTAATACCATAACTGGTCAGCGGGGAGAGAGTAGTTTTGGGGTAATACCATAACTGGTCAGCGGGGAGAGAGTAGTTTTGGGGTAATACCATAACTGGTCAGCGGAGAGGGAGTAGTTTTGGGGTAATACCATAACTGGTCAGCGGGGAGAGAGTAGTTTTGGGGTAATACCATGTATGGTCAGCAGGGAGAGAGTAGTTTTGGGGTAATACCATAACTGGTCAGCGGGGAGGGAGTAGTTTTGGGGTAATACCATAACTGGTCAGCGGGGAGAGAGTAGTTTTGGGGTAATACCATAACTGGTCAGCGGGGAGAGAGTAGTTTTGGGGTAATACCATAACTGGTCAGCGGGGAGGGAGTAGTTTTGGGGTAATACCATAACTGGTCAGCGGGGAGGGAGTAGTTTTGGGGTAATACCATAACTGGTCAGCGGGGAGAGAGTAGTTTTGGGGTAATACCATGTATGGTCAGCGGGGAGGGAGTAGTTTTGGGGTAATACCATAACTGGTCAGCGGGGAGAGAGTAGTTTTGGGGTAATACCATGTATGGTCAGCGGGGAGGGAGTAGTTTTGGGGTAATACCATAACTGGTCAGCGGGGAGAGAGTAGTTTTGGGGTAATACCATAACTGGTCAGCGGGGAGAGAGTAGTTTTGGGGTAATACCATAACTGGTCAGCGGGGAGGGAGTAGTTTTGGGGTAATACCATAACTGGTCAGCGGGGAGAGAGTAGTTTTGGGGTAATACCATAACTGGTCAGCGGGGAGGGAGTAGTTTTGGGGTAATACCATAACTGGTCAGCGGGGAGAGAGTAGTTTTGGGGTAATACCATAACTGGTCAGCGGGGAGAGAGTAGTTTTGGGGTAATACCATAACTGGTCAGCGGAGAGGGAGTAGTTTTGGGGTAATACCATAACTGGTCAGCGGGGAGAGAGTAGTTTTGGGGTAATACCATGTATGGTCAGCAGGGAGAGAGTAGTTTTGGGGTAATACCATAACTGGTCAGCGGGGAGGGAGTAGTTTTGGGGTAATACCATAACTGGTCAGCGGGGAGAGAGTAGTTTTGGGGTAATACCATAACTGGTCAGCGGGGAGAGAGTAGTTTTGGGGTAATACCATAACTGGTCAGCGGGGAGGGAGTAGTTTTGGGGTAATACCATAACTGGTCAGCGGGGAGGGAGTAGTTTTGGGGTAATACCATAACTGGTCAGCGGGGAGAGAGTAGTTTTGGGGTAATACCATGTATGGTCAGCGGGGAGGGAGTAGTTTTGGGGTAATACCATAACTGGTCAGCGGGGAGAGAGTAGTTTTGGGGTAATACCATGTATGGTCAGCGGGGAGGGAGTAGTTTTGGGGTAATACCATAACTGGTCAGCGGGGAGAGAGTAGTTTTGGGGTAATACCATAACTGGTCAGCGGGGAGAGAGTAGTTTTGGGGTAATACCATAACTGGTCAGCGGGGAGGGAGTAGTTTTGGGGTAATACCATAACTGGTCAGCGGGGAGAGAGTAGTTTTGGGGTAATACCATAACTGGTCAGCGGGGAGGGAGTAGTTTTGGGGTAATACCATAACTGGTCAGCGGGGAGGGAGTAGTTTTGGGGTAATACCATAACTGGTCAGCGGGGAGAGAGTAGTTTTGGGGTAATACCATGTATGGTCAGCGGGGAGAGAGTAGTTTTGGGGTAATACCATAACTGGTCAGCGGGGAGAGAGTAGTTTTGGGGTAATACCATAACTGGTCAGCGGGGAGGGAGTAGTTTTGGGGTAATACCATAACTGGTCAGCGGGGAGAGAGTAGCTTTGTCAGATTCACACTGTGGTGGGAATCAAGTACTGACGTCATTGGAGCTTCGCATAAACATTTGAGTGAGGACTGGGAATCATGGCTCTCTACTGAATTACAGTAAAAACCAACAGTCAGGACTGGGAATCATGGCTCTCTACTGAATTACAGTAAAAACCAACAGTCAGGGCTGGGCATCATGGCTCTCTACTGAATTACAGTAAAAACCAACAGTCAGGACTGGGCATCATGGCTCTCTACTGAATTACAGTACAAACCAACAGTCAGGACTGGGCATCATGGTTCTCTACTGAATTACAGTAAAAACCAACAGTCAGGACTGGGAATCATGGCTCTCTACTGAATTACAGTAAAAACCAACAGTCAGGACTGGGCATCATGGCTCTCTACTGAATTACAGTAAAAACCAACAGTCAGGACTGGGCATCATGGCTCTCTACTGAATTACAGTAAAAACCAACAGTCAGGACTGGGAATCATGGCTCTCTACTGAATTACAGTAAAAACCAACAGTCAGGACTGGGCATCATGGCTCTCTACTGAATTACAGTAAAAACCAACAGCCTGCAGCTGGGGATTATTTATTTTTCAACCTGTATTTAACCAGGCAAGTTCATTTGCACATTCGCTGTTTAGACCACAGACAACATTTTCCCGGGAAGCCAAATTCCTCATTCAACCACTGGCGAAAATCCCCTTCCAATGAAATTGAACAATGTTTCTCATACACAATGAAATGAAACACAGACAACCTCTTGCTAATCAGAAGGCTGTTGGAAAGGGAAAGAGGGGGAGACCTAGTCAGCTGTACAACTGAATGCATTCAACTGAACTGTTGTGATTGGTTCTGGGGCGGGGCTTAGCGAAGGGTCGACGGCAGTTGTTGTCCATTGGAATGTTGTGATTTGTTCTGGGGCGGGGCTTAGCGAAGGGTCGACGGCAGTTGTTGTCCATTGGAATGTTGTGATTGGTTCTGGGGCGGGGCTTAGCGAAGGGTCGACGGCAGTTGCTGTCCATTGGAATGTTGCGATTGGTTCTGGGGCGGGGCTTAGCGAAGGGTCGACGGCAGTTGCTGTCCATTAGAATGTTGCGATTGGTTCTGGGGCGGGGCTTAGCGAAGGGTCGACGGCAGTTGCTGTCCATTGGATTGTTGTGATTGGTTCTGGGGCGGGGCTTAGCGAAGGGTCGACGGCAGTTGCTGTCCATTGGAATGTTGCGATTAGTTCTGGGGCGGGGCTTAGCGAAGGGTCGACGACAGTTGCTGTCCATTAGAATGTTGCGATTGGTTCTGGGGCGGGGCTTAGCGAAGGGTCGACGGCAGTTGCTGTCCATTAGAATGTTGCGATTGGTTCTGGGGCGGGGCTTAGCGAAGGGTCGACGGCAGTTGCTGTCCATTAGAATGTTGCGATTGGTTCTGGGGCGGGGCTTAGCGAAGGGTCGACGTCAGTTGTTGTCCATTAGAATGTTGCGATTGGTTCTGGGGCGGGGCTTAGCGAAGGGTCGACGACAGTTGCTGTCCATTAGAATGTTGCGATTGGTTCTGGGGCGGGGCTTAGCGAAGGGTCGACGACAGTTGCTGTCCATTAGAATGTTGCGATTGGTTCTGGGGCGGGGCTTAGCGAAGGGTTGATGAAGAACAAATTCTTATTTACAATGACGGCCTCAAACAGAGGAGGAGGGGGGGGGGGTCTCCCCTTTATTACTAGGAGTCCCCTCAGGTACAAACACTGATACTCACACACACAGGCAGGTGCTCACAAACACACACTGACATTCTCACACACAAACACACACACACAGTAATAGGTTGGTTGTACTACTACTGTATGTCGTAGGGAGGATATTAGTCTCTGTCTCTCTCTCTGTCTCTCTCTCTGTCTCTCTCTCTGTCTCTGTCTCTCTGTCTCTCTGTCTCTGTCTCTCTGTCTCTGTCTCTCTGTCTCTGTCTCTCTGTCTCTGTCTCTGTCTCTGTCTCTGTCTCTCTGTCTCTCTCTCTGTCTCTGTCTCTCTGTCTCTCTCTCTGTCTGTCTCTGTCTCTCTCATTTCCCTTCATGAGACTGTTACATGGGCCAATGCATTTTACTGGATACACTCAGAAGGCAACTGGGGGTAGTACACACACACAGAACCAACTCACGCATCTACACCAACACACAGAACCAACTCACGCATCTACACCAACACACAGAACCAACTCACGCATCTACACCAACACACGAACCAGCTCACGCATCTACACCAACACACGAACCAGCTCACGCATCTACACACCAACACAGACGGAACAAACGCATCTACACACCAACACAGAAGGAACAAACACATCTACACACCAACACAGAAGGAACAAACGCATCTACACCAACACATGAACCAGCTCACGCATCTACACACCAACACAGACGGAACAAACGCATCTACACACCAACACAGAAGGAACAAACACATCTACACACCAACACAGAAGGAACAAACGCATCTACACCAACACATGAACCAGCTCACGCATCTACACACCAACACAGACGGAACAAACGCATCTACACACCAACACAGAAGGAACAAACGCATCTACACACCAACACAGAAGGAACAAACACATCTACACACCAACACAGAAGGAACAAACGCGTCTACACCAACACCTTGGGGAGAACATGCCGTCTAATTGATTCACTCAGTGTAACATGTGTCTTCCCCCGTCCCCCCCACACTCACACACAATCTCATCCATCACTTTTGACAGGGGGGGGGGGGGTAGATGTGGTGACATCATTCAGCTGACACACACACACACACACACACACACACGCCCAATTGGCAGACAACCAGGAGTGCGTGAACAGAAAAGCCCTGATACAACAAGTCCTGAGACATGAAATTACAACAGACACCACAACACACACACACACCACACCACAACACACACACACACCACAACACACACCACAACACACACAGGACCAATACAATATGAACCACCTTTGGCTTGTCTTATCATATCAAACATAAAACCATCTCCAACCACCTAGAGACTGATCATATATATATATACACACACACAGAAGATAATCTACACTGTACAGACTAGACAGAAAGACACACACACACACACACACACACACACACACACACACACACACACAGGTAAAACAGCATAAAAGGCAGTGTTGTTACCTTGGTAACACATGGTTAGCCAGAGAAGCTCCAGAACCTGACCCCCAAACTCACACACATCCAAGCCCAGCATGGTGGCTGCTGCTGGGGCTACACACGCTCCAGAGGCTGGCTGACTACCGGGATCCTCCACAGGTAGGGCAAAGTAACCAGCACGCAGACGGTTTCAAGTCAACAGTATCAAAAAGAGTCCTTTTAAACAGAGGAATCAAGAAACAAGCATCCCTTCTTCTCCTAACAGGACAGATATCGACAGAGAGAGAGAGAGAGAGAGAGAGAGAGAGAGGGAGGGAGAGGGAGAATCCTTGGGTGTGGGTGGGGATGAGAGGGATAGAGCGTCTGTGAAGGAGAGAGAGCGAGTCAGAGAGAGAGAGAGCGAGAGAGAGAAAAAGAGTGAGAGAGAGAGAGCGAGAGAGAGAAAAAGAGCGAGAGAGAGAGAGAGAGAGAGAGAGAGAGAGAGAGAGAGAAAAAAAAGAGCGAGAGAGAGAGAGAGAGAGAGAGGAGTGTCTGTGCCGGCTCCCTACAAAATGTGTAAGCTAGCACGGTAGCATAGTGACACCCGATGATGTCATTGACTAAATGCTAAGTCCTCTATCGATTTACATTGGAAATGCTAACGGCTCATTTTGAAAATCATATTCAGTTAGCTTAAGATGCTAAAGGAGAAATGTTCATTCCTATTTGTATTTGGTTAGAGATGCAAAGGGAGATGCTAGCCCTGTCTACAGTTCTGTGTGCTGGAGCCATTCTAGCTATCGATTCTCAGACAGAAGTAGCTAAACCTCTGCCTCCTCTCCTCCTCCTCTCCCTCTATCCTCTCCCCTCTATCCTCTCCCCCCCATCCTCCTCCCTCCCTCCTTCAGTCACCAACCCAGTGACTGCAATGAGCTCATCTTTCCCCCTTCCCACCCTCCCTCCCTCCCTCCCTCCCTGGCTTGCTTGCTTTCGCTCACTCCCATTCTCCCACTCTCTCATGCTCTCTTTTTTTTGCTTCCTCGGTACACAAGCCACTCTCCCTCTCCTCCATCCATCCACTCTCCTCCCTCTCTCCCTCTCCATCCACTCTCATTCTCCTCCCTCCATCCACTCTCCTCTCTCCCTCTCCATCCACTCTCCTCTCTCCCTCTCCATCCACTCTCCTCTTCTCTCCCTCTCCATCCACTCTCCTCCTCTCTCCCTCGCCATCCACTCTCCTCTCTCCCTCTCCATCCACTCTCCTCTCTCCCTCTATATCCACTCTCCTCTCTCCCTCTATATCCACTCTCCTCCTCTCTCCCTCTCCATCCACTCTCCTCTTCTCTCCCTCTCCATCCACTCTCCTCTCTCCCTCTCCATCCACTCTCCTCTCTCCCTCTCTATCCACTCTCCTCCTCTCTCCCTCTCCATCCACTCTCCTCTTCTCTCCCTCTCGTTCCACTCTCCTCCTCTCTCCCTCTTCATCCACTCTCCGTCTACTCTCCCTCTCCATCCACTCTCCTCCTCTCTCCCTCTCCATCCACTCTCCTCCCTCCCTCTCCATCCACTGTCCTCTTCTCTCCCTCTCCATCCACTCTCCTCCTCTCTCCCTCTCCATCCACTCTCCTCCTCTCTCCCTCTCCATCCACTCTCCTCCTCTCTCCCTCTCTATCCACTCTTCTCCTCTCTCCCTCTCCATCCACTCTCCTCTCTCCCTCTCCATCCACTCTCCTCCTCTCTCCCTCTCCATCCACTCTCCTTCCTCCCTCTCCATCCACTCTCCTCCTCTCTCCCTCTCCATCCACTCTCCTCCTCTCTCCCTCCACTCTCCTCCTCTCTCCCTCTCCATCCACTCTCCTCCTCTCTCCCTCTCCATCCACTCTCCTCCCTCCCTCTCCATCCACTCTCCTCCTCTCCCCCTCTCCATCCACTCTCCGTCTCCTCCATCCACTCTCCTCCCTCCCCCTCCATCCACTCTCCTCCTCTCCCCCTCTCCATCCACTCTCCTCCTCTCCATCCACTCTCCTCCTCTCTCCCTCTCCATTCACTCTCCTCCTCTCTCCCTCTCCATCCACTCTCCTCCTCTCTCCCTCTCCATCCACTCTCCTCCTCTCTCCCTCTCCATCCACTCTCCTCCTCTCTCCCTCTATATCCACTCTCCTCCTCCCTCCCCCTCCATCCACTCTCCTCCTCCCTCCCCCTCCATCCACTCTCCTCCTCTCCCCCTCTCCATCCACTCTCCTTCTGAATCCAGGCCTGGGATCAGATTACACTGTTATTTAAATACGGGTTGAATCCAGGCCTGGGATCAGATTACACTGTTATTTAAATACGGGTTGAATCCCAGGCCTGGGATCAGATTACACTGTTATTTAAATACGGGTTGAATCCCAGGCCTGGGATCAGATTACACTGTTATTTAAATACGGGTTGAATCCAGGCCTGGGATCAGATTACACTGTTATTTAAATACGGGTTGAATCCCAGGCCTGGGATCAGATTACACTGTTATTTAAATACATTGTAGTTCTACTATGGTGGGAAAATAACTTCTGGGAATGTTTGCTTTATGATGTCAGTTTGTTGACCTCTGAATAACATGCGTCTGGACAGCTGAATCAAGCACACAATTCTTCAGGAAAAATGTCACTTTCTATTTTACGCTGTGCTGTCTTGTACGAGAGGCCTTCACAGAAGCAGAAGGCCTTCACAGAAGCAGAAGGCCTTCACAGAAGCAGAAGGCCTTCAACAGAAGCCGCTCCCCCCTCGGCCTAATTCAGATAACAACAACATGCCCAGTGTCATCTCGTACACTACACTGGTCTGTCCATGGTTTTCTTGCTCCACAGGAAGCTGCTCTATCCTGAAGTCATTTAATGTCCAGCTAAATGTTATTTGTGATTTATTTCAAAGGTTTAAAAAGGAACGATATAAACCAATACTTTTTTTTGGGGGGGGGGGGGGTTATAACCGGTTCAGAACTGTCTTTTGCTGGTCGGAACAGTGGAACAGAACTGAACATATGACGGTTCTGTTCAGAACCAAACGATTGGAACATTTAGGTTCCAAACCCCTGGAAGGAATGTTTTTCATCAATTCATCCTGGCCCCGCCTTCAACATCATAGTGCCCTCTAAGCTGAGCCTTCAACACCATAGTGCCCTCTAAGCTGAGCCTTCAACACCATAGTGCCCTCTAAGCTGAGCCTTCAACACCATAGTGCCCTCTAAGCTCAGCCTTCAACATCATAGTGCCCTCTAATCTCAGCCTTCAACATCATAGTGCCCTCTAAGCTCAGCCTTCAACACCATAGTGCCCTCTAAGCTGAGCCTTCAACATCATAGTGCCCTCTAAGCTCAGCCTTCAACATCATAGTGCCCTCTAAGCTGAGGGCCCTGGAGGAGTGGTGCCAGGAAAATAACCTGTCCCTTAACGTCAACTAAACGACAGAGCTGATCAGGGACTACAGGAGACAGCAGAGACAGCAGAGACTACAGGAGACAGCAGAGACAGCTCGGCCCCGTCCACATCGACGGCAGTGGACAGGGTCGAAAGCCTTAAGTTCCTCTGCGTCCACATCACTGAGGACCTGAAATGGTCCCCCCACACTGGCAGCGTGGTGAAGAAGGCACAACAGCACCTCTTCAACCTCATTTGGCTTGGCACCTAAGACCCTCACAAACGTTTACAGATGCACAATGGAGAGCATCCTGTCGGGCTGTATCACCGCCTGGTACGGCAACTGCACCGCCCACAACCGCAGGGCTCTCCAGAGGGTAGTGAGATCTGCCCAACGCATCACCGGGGGAAAACTACCTGCCCTCCAGGACACCGACACCACGTAATTTAAACAGTAATTAATTTAAATTTTTTAAAAATTACTTATTTACTGTTTTAATTACTTTGGTAACCAGTTTTCAAGGACCTCAGCCACCCGAGACCTGGCCTGTTCAACCCCAATACCACTGTCACTAACCGACTATCACCCGGTACCCTACCCTGCACCTTAGAGACCGCTGCCCTATGTACATAGAGTCACTGAACACTGGTATATACTGTATTCTAGTCATGGTTCATCCTATATAACTACTGTTGTCCACTTCATATGTATATACTGTATTCTAGTCCTGGTTCATCCTATATAACTACTGTTGTCCACTTCATATGTATATACTGTATTCTAGTCCTGGTTCATCCTATATAACTACTGTTGTCCACTTCATATGTATATACTGTATTCTAGTCATGGTTCATCCTATATAACTACTGTTGTCCACTTCATATGTATATACTGTATTCTAGTCCTGGTTCATCCTATATAACTACTGCTGTCCACTTCATATGTATATACTGTATTCTAGTTCATCCTATATAACTACTGCTGTCCACTTCATATGTATATACTGTATTCTAGTTCATCCTATATAACTACTGTTGTCCACTTCATATGTATATACTGTATTCTAGTCATGGTTCATCCTATATAACTACTGTTGTCCACTTCATATGTATATACTGTATTCTAGTTCATCCTATATAACTACTGCTGTCCACTTCATATGTATATACTGTATTCTAGTCATGGTTCATCCTATATAACTACTGTTGTCCACTTCATATGTATATACTGTATTCTAGTCCTGGTTCATCCTATATAACTACTGTTGTCCACTTCATATGTATATACTGTATTCTAGTCATGGTTCATCCTATATAACTACTGCTGTCCACTTCATATGTATATACTGTATTCTAGTCCTGGTTCATCCTATATAACTACTGTTGTCCACTTCATATGTATATACTGTATTCTAGTCATGGTTCATCCTATATAACTACTGTCTATACACACCATCCTATATATAACTACTGTCTATACACACCATCCTATATATAACTACTGTCTATACACACCATCCTATATAACTACTGTCTATACACACCATCCTATACACACCATCTATACACACCATCCATACACACCATCTATACACACCATCTATACACACACCATCTATACACACCATCTATACACACCATCCATACACACCATCTATATACACACCATCTATACACACACCATCTATACACACCACCCATACACACCATCCATACACACACCATCTATACACACCATCCATACACACCATCTATACACACCATCCATACACACCATCTATACACTGAGTGTACAAACATGAACAAGAACTAATATTGAGTTGCCTTCAGAACTGCCTCCCTGCGTTCCACAGGGATCCTGGCCCATGTTGACTCCAATGGTTCCCACAGTTGTGTCCAGTTGGCTGGATGTCCTTTCGGGTGTTTGACTATTCTTGATAAACACAGGAAGCTGTTGTGCGTGGGAAAACCCAGCAGAGTTTCAGTTCTTGACACAAACTGGTGCACTTGGCACCTACTTATACAATACCCCGTTCAAAGCCACTAATATGTTGTCTTGCCCATTCACCCTCTGAATGGCAACACACACACAATCCATGTCTCAGTTGTCTCAAGGCTTAAAAATCCTTCTTTAACCCCGTCTCCTCCCCTTCATCTTTAACCTGGTCTCCTCCCCTTCATCTTTAACCAGGTCTCCTCCCCTTCATCTTTAACCAGGTCTCCTCCCCTTCATCTTTAACCTGTCTCCTCCCCTTCATCTTTAACCTGTCTTCTCCCCTTCATCTTTAACCAGGTCTCCTCCCCTTCATCTTTAACCAGGTCTCCTCCCCTTCATCTTTAACCAGGTCTCCTCCCCTTCATCTTTAACCAGGTCTCCTCCCCTTCATCTTTACCTGTCTCCTCCCCTTCATCTTTACCTGTCTCCTCCCCTTCATATTTAACCAGGTCTCCTCCCCTTCATCTTTACCTGTCTCCTCCCCTTCATCTTTAACCAGGTCTCCTCCCCTTCATCTTTAACCAGGTCTCCTCCCCTTCATATTTAACCTGGTCTCCTCCCCTTCATCTTTACCTGTCTCCTCCCCTTCATATTTAACCAGGTCTCCTCCCCTTCATCTTTACCTGTCTCCTCCCCTTCATATTTAACCAGGTCTCCTCCCCTTCATATTTAACCAGGTCTCCTCCCCTTCATCTTTACCTGTCTCCTCCCCTTCATATTTAACCAGGTCTCCTCCGCTTCATCTTTAACCTGGTCTCCTCCCCTTCATATTTAACCAGGTCTCCTCCCCTTCATCTTTAACCAGGTCTCCTCCCCTTCATCTTTATCCTGGTCTCCTCCCCTTCATCTTTAACCAGGTCTCCTCCCCTTCATCTTTAACCTGGTCTCCTCCCCTTCATCGACTCTGATTGAAGTGGATTTAACAAAGTGACATCAATAAGGGATCACAGCTTTCACCTGGATTCACCTGGTCAGTCTATGTCATGTATAACACCTAGTCAGTCTGTGTCATGTATAACACCTGGTCAGTCTATGTCATGTATAACACCTGGTCAGTCTATGTCATGTATAACACCTGGTCAGTCTATGTCATGTATAACACCTGGTCAGTCTGTGTCATGTATAACACCTGGTCAGTCTGTGTCATGTATAACACCTGGTCAGTCTGTGTCATGTATAACACCTGGTCAGTCTATGTCATGTATAACACCTGGTCAGTCTATGTCATGGATAACACCTGGTCAGTCTATGTCATGTATAACACCTGGTCAGTCTATGTCATGTATAACACCTGGTCAGTCTATGTCATGTATAACACCTGGTGAGTCTGTGTCTTGGATTAACCTGGTCAGTCTGTCCTGGATTCACCTGGTCAGTCTGTCATGTAACGAGCAGGTGTTCCTGATGTTTTGTACAATCGATGTATATTTAAGCAACGTAGGCCAGAGGAGGTGTGGTATATGTCTGTTCTCAGACACAACGCATCAGAGAGACTACAGCCTGGATACCAGCCCTTAGCCGTGTGGTATATGTCTGTTCTCAGACACAACGCATCAGAGAGACTACAGCCTGGATACCAGCCCTTAGCCGTGTGGTATATGTCTGTTCTCAGAGACTACAGCCTGGATACCAGCCCATAGCCGTGTGCAGAGAGACTACAGCCTGGATACCAGCCCATAGCCGTGTGGTATATTGCTCATATACCACAAAACCCCGATGAGCCTTATTGCTCATTTTTTAACAGGTTACCAATGTAATTACACCAGTAAACAAGTCCTTTAGTTTCATACCCATGTTATATTGTCTGATATACCACAGGGTTTCAGCCAATCAGTATCCAGGACCAAAAACGACCCGGATTATAAATATATGTATATATATTTATTTTTGATACTGACGTTTCTCGTTCTGATATTTCTTCATTTCCTGGGTTATGTGTGTAATGTTTTGTATAGCTAGACATTACTACACTTGTTGGAGCTAGCAAACACAAGCATTTAGCTGAACCTGCGATAACATCTGCAGATCTGTGTACGCAAACATAAAACATTGATTTGGGTAGAAGTTTCCTCTAGCAGGCACAGATCTAGGATCAGTTTATCCTCACCAGAATCTTTGATTTGGGTAGAGGTGTCCTCTAGCAGGCACAGATCTAGGATCAGTTTATCCTCACCAGAATCTTTGATTTGGGTAGAGGTGTCCTCTAGCAGGCACAGATCTAGGATCAGTTTATCCTCACCAGAATCTATGTTCAGTTTTCCTGACAAAGAAAGCAGATTTTTTTATATCCTGTTGCTAGGATACCAATGTCCACCCAGTGAGTAATGGGATGTCTACACCGTAATACACCGAGTCATGTAGGAGATGCATCTCTATAATGTTTATATAGATAACTGGGATTAATGATGTGGTTTACTGCCAACCGTAACCATGCCACTGTACTGATGGTCAGATTGGAGTTAATAAACTGGTTTAATGAGACTCAAGGGGCTGGTCGGATAGGGGTTAATAAACTGGTTTAAGGAGTATCAGGGGCTGGTATAGGGGGGTGGTATAGAGGGGTGGTATAGGGGGGTGGTATAGAGGGGTGGTATAGGGGGGTGGTATAGGGGGGTGGTATAGAGGGGTGGTATAGAGGGGTGGTATAGAGGGGTGGTATAGAGGGGTGGTATAGAGGGCTGGTATAGAGGGATGGTATAGAGGGATGGTATAGAGGGGTGGTATAGAGGGGTGGTATAGAGGGCTGGTATAGAGGGATGGTATAGAGGGATGGTATAGAGGGGTGGTATAGAGGGGTGTGAGGAGGGTCATATTAAGACAAACAGCTAATGGATGGAGAACAATAATTCTCCAGGACTGTAGGTCTGTTTGTAGGCCTGTTTGTAGGCCTGTTTGTAGGCCTGTATGTAGGTCTGTTTGTAGGCCTGTTTGTAGGCCTGTTTGTAGGCCTGTTTGCAGGCATGTTCAGTGAGGATGGTGAGAGAGTGAGAAGCTGGTCTGACTGGTTCTTCTGTTAGCTCCAGTTCAGGAGGAAATGAAGATGCCAAAAAAAGATTTTCAGAGGAGAGGAAGACACACACACACACACACACACACACACACACACAGATTCAAAACACACACACAAACACACAGATTCAAACACACACACACACACACACACACACACGTGCAAACACACACACAAGCGGGCAAACACACACACACACGCACGCAGGCACACACACACACGCAGGCACACACACACACACACACACACACACATGCTGAGTCAAAAGAGGAAGACAGACCAACATTTCTCAACAGTGGGTTGATCAACAATATTAACTTGTAGTTTCATACCAACTGCCAACAGAAAAGACTAATGCATTATTACTGGTTGTAATAACTGAGTTATTATATATACTTATCACAGTAAGATATAATACTGTCCCTTATAATAATTTATCAACTACTCTAGGATCAGCTGAACTACAGATCTAGGATCAGCTGAACGACAGCTCTAGGATCAGCTTCCCCCAATATTAACCTGAACTACAGATCTAGGATCAGCTGAACTACAGCTCTAGGATCAGCATCCCCTCCCCCCAATACTAACCTGAACTACAGATCTAGGATCAGCATCCCCTCCCCCCAACACTAACCTGAACTACAGATCTAGGATCAGCATCCCCCCCCCCCAACACTAACCTGAACTACAGATCTAGGATCAGCTGAACTACAGATCTAGGATCAGCATCCTCTCCCCCCAACACTAACCTGAACTACAGATCTAGGATCAGCTGAACTACAGATCTAGGATCAGCATCCTCTCCCCCCAACACTAACCTGAACTACAGATCTAGGATCAGCATCCCCCCCCCCCCAACACTAACCTGAACTACAGATCTAGGATCAGCTGAACTACAGATCTAGGATCAGCATCCTCTCCCCCCAACACTAACCTGAACTACAGATCTAGGATCAGCTGAACTACAGATCTAGGATCAGCATCCTCTCCCCCCAACACTAACCTGAACTACAGATCTAGGATCAGCTGAACTACAGATCTAGGATCAGCATCCTCTCCCCCCAACACTAACCTGAACTACAGATCTAGGATCAGCTGAACTACAGATCTAGGATCAGCATCCTCTCCCCCCAACACTAACCTGAACTACAGATCTAGGATCAGCATCCCCTCCCCCCAATACTAACCTGAACTACAGATCTAGGATCAGCATCCCCTCCCCTCAACACTAACCTGAACCATTAGAGGACAGAACATAAAACTGACCTTAGATCAGTGTATTTAGGAGCTACTCCCCACTTCCAGCGATGACCTGCGTCCCAAAATGGCACCCTGCTATTCCTCTAGATAGTGCACTACTTTTGAACAGATCACAGGATCCTATGGAACCAGGTTAAAAGTAGTGCACTATATAGGGAATAGGGTGCCAAAGTAGTTCACTATATAGGGAATAGGGTGCCAAAGTAGTTCACTATATAGGGAATAGGGTGCCAAAGTAGTTCACTATATAGGGAATAGGGTGCCAAAGTAGGCCTCTATACAGGCCTCTGACCACCGCCCGAGTGTACACACAGATAGATTCAACAGATTGACTTTAAAGAGCAGATTCACCATCATTAAATATTGATTCATAGGGACTCTTTATTATTCATCTGAATCATCTGACATTATTGATGTTGAACGCTGGTCAGAAATATCAGGTCCAGGGTAGAAGGGTTGGTGAGATCTGCACTCCAAATGGCACCCTATTCCCTATATAGTGCACTACTATGGTACTCTATTCCCTATATAGTGCACTACTATGGCACTCTATTTCCTATATAGTGCACTACTATGGCACTCTATTCCCTATATAGTGCCCTACTATGGCACCCTATTCCCTATATAGTGCACTACTATGGCACCCTATTCCCTATATAGTGCCCTACTATGGCACCCTATTCCCTATATAGTGCACTACTATGGCACCCTATTCCCTATATAGTGCACTACTATGGCACCCTATTCCCTATATAGTGCACTACTATGGCACCCTATTCCCTATATAGTGCACTACTATGGCACCCTATTCCCTATATAGTGCCCTACTATGGCACCCTATTCCCTATATAGTGCACTACTATGGCACCCTATTCCCTATATAGTGCACTACTATGGCACCCTATTCCCTATATAGTGCACTACTATGGCACCCTATTCCCTATATAGTGCACTACTATGGCACCCTATTCCCTATATAGTGCACTACTATGGCACCCTATTCCCTATATAGTGCACTACTTTGGCACCCTATTCCCTATATAGTGAACTACTTTGGCACCCTATTCCCTATATAGTGCACTACTTTGGCACCCTATTCCCTATATAGTGCACTACTATGGCACCCTATTCCCTATATAGTGCCCTACTTTGGCACCCTATTCCCTATATGGTGCACTAATTTGGCACCCTATTCCCTATATAGTACACTACTTTGGTACCCTATTCCCTATATAGTGCACTACTTTGGCACCCTATTTCCTTAGGATGCAGGCAGAGTGCTGAGTGTCAGTGAGGCTAAGCACATGTAATGCCCTCTAGGCCTACTAGGGTGCTGGTTAAACACCTACATAGGGATGGGACCCATCTAGGGTGCTGGTTAAACGTGTAGAGATGGGACCCATCTAGGGTGCTGGTTAAACGTGTAGAGATGGGACCCATCTAGGGTGCTGGTTAAACGTGTAGGGATGGGACCCATCTAGAGTGCTGGTTAAACGTGTAGGGATGGGACCCATCTAGGGTGCTGGTTAAACGTGTAGGGATGGGACCCGTCTAGGGTGCTGGTTAAACGTGTAGGGATGGGACCCATCTAGGGTGCTGGTTAAACACCTACGTAGGGATGGGACCCATCTAGGGTGCTGGTTAAACACCTACGTAGGGATGGGACCCATCTAGGGTGCTGGTTAAACACCTACGTAGGGATGGGACCCATCTAGGGTGCTGGTTAAACGTGTAGGGATGGGACCCATCTAGGGTGCTGGTTAAACACCTACGTAGGGATGGGACCCATCTAGGGTGCTGGTTAAACGTGTAGGGATGGGACCCATCTAGGGTGCTGGTTAAACACCTACGTAGAGATGGGACCCATCTAGGGTGCTGGTTAAACACCTACGTAGGGATGGGACCCATCTAGGGTGCTGGTTAAACACCTACGTAGGGATGGGACCCATCTAGGGTGCTGGTTAAACACCTACGTAGGGATGGGACCCATCTAGGGTGCTGGTTAAACATGTAGGGATGGGACCCATCTAGGGTGCTGGTTAAACGTGTAGGGATGGGACCCATCTAGGGTGCTGGTTAAACACCTACGTAGAGATGGGACCCATCTAGGGTGCTGGTTAAACACCTACGTAGGGATAGGACCCATCTAGGGTGCTGGTTAAACACCTACGTAGGGATGGGACCCATCTAGGGTGCTGGTTAAACGTGTAGGGATGGGACCCATCTAGGGTGCTGGTTAAACGTGTAGGGATGGGACCCATCTAGGGTGCTGGTTAAACACCTACGTAGGGATGGGACCCATCTAGGGTGCTGGTTAAACGTGTAGGGATGGGACCCGTCTAGGGTGCTGGTTAAACACCTACGTAGGGATGGGACCCATCTAGGGTGCTGGTTAAACACCTACGTAGGGATGGGACCCGTCTAGGGTGCTGGTTAAACACCTACGTAGGGATGGGACCCATCTAGGGTGCTGGTTAAACGTGTATGGATGGCTCCCAAACGTCTCTTCGTTCAAAAGGCTTAATAATCGATCTAGAACCATGAAAAAAAAAATGAAAATCTATCTCCAATGTAAAACCTAAAAAGGCAGGTTATTATGTCAGATCGGGAAATGCGCGCTGAAATACATTTTTAGCCAAATTATCAGATGGCCTGTACTGAAAATATCAGCGTGGACCAGATTGATTAACTCTCCACACTGTTATATGTTCCTGCACAGGGGGATTCACCCTCTTCAGAGAATCATGTTCTAATGTATTTGCAGAAACACTTTCCGTTCGTTCCCGAACGACTCATCGTTAGTCATTACAGCAAGGCAGGGTCTGCTGACATGGTCTCTGGTTCAGGCTCTACTTTTTCCTCCAACTAAATCACGACCTAAACCGGACCTCGATAGAGAAACGAGTGTAAGCCTACACTTAATACGTAGGGGAGAGCGTTTGTTGTCATTTAGAGCAACATTTAAAAAGGGGCCACTGTGTAGAGACAACACACAAGACAACTGTAGGCCTAGCTCTTTCCCGAATGGGAAAGCTTTTCTGTATCTGATGTCTTTCAAAAGTACAACAACTTTTTACAGATAGGCCTACGGCAGGCTTTCTGATGTCAGGTGCTTTCCCTCAACTTTATCAATGCGCGCAAAATCATCTATAGACAATCAACGCGCATCAAATGACCAAATCTCTCTGCAACTGCGTCAATCACCCGACAATTTACCACGGAAACTCCTCAAACCTACAAGCAAAACATTATACTGTTGCATTAGATGATAAATGATTACTCTTACCTTTTTAGCAAAGGACACTTGTTCTGTAAAACTTTTCTTGCGCAGAAATCAAACTATTTCTCCTGCGTCTCGATCTCTCGCTCTCACTTTCTCTGAGCAGGAAATAAACGTATACGCCAATAAGATCGGTACACACGAAATGACACCAGTCTTTTTTAACATCCGTTACTTCGTTACTGATGTCTTCTGTAGCTGTCTTTCCCCGGTTAAAGAAAAGCCTGTGGGGTCTTTGTTCAACCTGGTCTCAGAGCATTTCCTGTTGTTCTTTACGCAAAACCCGAGATACTCTCTTTGTATATGATATGTTTTGTATGATATGTATTATTTTGGGGATGTCCATCACCCATTTAGTATGATATTTTAACTAATTATAATTTGCATGATATGTTACGAATTTGAAAAACGTACAATATGTTACGAAAATTGCGAAACACGTCTGCTAGTTTACGAATTGCAATTTCTATTATGTTACACATTTGCTAAATGTACAATATGTTACGAATAGCAAAACTTAGGTAACGAAGCTGCAAAAAAACGTATGATAGGTTCCGAATTGTAGGTAGATGGCTAGGCTAGGGTTTATGGTTAGGGTTAGGTGAAGGGTTAGCTAGCTCGCTAACGTTAGCTAGGCTAGGGTTTAAGGTTAGGGTTAGGTGAAGGGTTAGCTAGCTCGCTAACGTTAGCTAGGCTAGGGTTTAAGGTTAGGGTTAGGTGAAGGGTTAGCTAGCTCGCTAACGTTAGCTAGGCTAGGGTTTAAGGTTAGGGTTAGGTAAAGGGTTAGCTAAGATGCCAAGTAGTTGAAAATGAGCTAATTTGCTCGCTAACGTTAGCTAGGCTAGGGTTTAAGGTTAGGGTTAGGTGAAGGGTTAGTTAAAAGGGTCAAGGTTAGGTTTAGTGGAAGGGTTAGCTAACATGCCAAGTAGTTGAAAAGTAGCTCATTTGCTAAAAATGTTAAAGTTGTCCATGATGAGATTCGAACTCGCAACCTTTGAGTTGCGAGACGTTCACGTTCACCCATCCACCCCAACCAACAACCCTCCTTTCATTTTTTTGTCTTGAGTAACCATCTGTCGTATGTAACCACACCAAACATAACGTATCATACTAAATGGAGTTCTCTTGTTTTTACGTAAAGAATCATATGAAATGCTCTGAGACCAGGTTGGGCTGTTTGTTGTGAGGAGACATTAAGTAAAGCAGGTTCTCTCTAGGGGGCTACTAGTACTATCCCTTGTTCTCTCTAGGGGGCTACTAGTACTATCCCTTGTTCTCTCTAGGGGGCTACTAGTACTATCCCTTGTTCTCTCTAGGGGGCTACTAGTACTATCCCTTGTTTGACAGAATAAGTTGTGACTAACTGGACACAGAACTTTCTGTATGTAAACTATTGGCGAAAAGGAAGGGAACTCGGGGGGGGGGGGGGGGATTAGCCGTTGTTAGGATTGTGATTTTGGGATGAATCTCGTGTCAGGTATCAGGTATTTTGGGATGAATCTCGTGTCAGGTATAGAAGCAGTGAGGAGATGTTATATGTGCGTCGACCTGGGGTCTGTGACAGTAGATAATGTACACTTTGATACCAGGCTTGAAAGGGAATAGAGTAGAGAAGACATGAGACAGGGGACATTATTTCCAGTCTACCTATTGTATGTCTGTAGGCCTACTATACAGCAAGTGGATTGGAGTGAATATACTCTAGATAATGACACCAACTGCATAGCATTGATCCTATCTATTCTACATATTTCTATGTCTGTACCATACATCAAGTGAATAGAATAGAATATACTCTAGATAATGACACCAACTGTATGGCATTGATCCTATCTATTCTAACTATTTTTATGTTTGTATCATCCATCAAGTCATTCAGACTGAGTTCTGGTCATCTTACTTTTAGGTAGAACTGCCACCTAGTGGAGGGAGAGGAGAGACGGGGGAGAGGGAGAGGAGAGACGGGGGAGAGGGAGAGGAGAGACGGGGAGAGGAGAGACGGGGGAATAGTGAGAGGAGAGACGGACGGGGGAGAGGGAGAGGAGACACGGGGGATAGGGAGAGGAGAGATGGGGTATAGGGAGAGGAGAGATGAGAGACAGATGGGGATAGGGAGAGGAGAGACAGATGGGGGGATAGGGAGAGGAGAGACGGGGTATAGGGAGAGGAGAGACAGATGGGGGGATAGGGAGAGGAGAGACAGATGGGGGATAGGGAGAGGAGAGACAGATGGGGGATAGGGAGAGGAGAGACAGATGGGGGGATAGGGAGAGGAGAGACGGACGGAGGATAGGGAGAGGAGAGACGGAC
The DNA here is from genome assembly GCF_057628025.1 of Oncorhynchus mykiss. Taxonomy (NCBI): domain Eukaryota; kingdom Metazoa; phylum Chordata; class Actinopteri; order Salmoniformes; family Salmonidae; genus Oncorhynchus; species Oncorhynchus mykiss. Next base: position 79,338,957 of record NC_143034.1, on the reverse strand, counting down.
GGGGGATAGGGAGAGGAGAGACGGACGGGGGATATGGAGAGGAGAGACGGACGGGGGATAGGGAGAGGAGAGACGGACGGGGGATATGGAGAGGAGAGACGGGGGATAGGGAGAGGAGAGACGGGGGATAGGGAGAGGAGAGACGGGGGATATGGAGAGGAGAGACATGGGAGAGGAGAGACGGGGAGAGGGAGAGGAGAGACGGGGGAGAGGGAGAGGAGAGACGGGGGAGAGGGAGAGGAGAGACGGGGGATAGGGAGAGGAGAGACGGGGGATAGGGAGAGGAGAGACGGGGGATAGGGAGAGGAGAGACGGGGGATAGGGAGAGGAGAGACGGGGGATAGGGAGAGGAGAGACGGGGTATAGGGAGAGGAGAGACGGGGTATAGGGAGAGGAGAGACGGGGTATAGGGAGAGGAGAGACGGGGTATAGGGAGAGGAGAGACGGGGGATAGGGAGAGGAGAGACGGGGGATAGGGAGAGGAGAGACGGGGGATAGGGAGAGGAGAGACGGGGGATAGGGAGAGGAGAGACGGGGGATAGGGAGAGGAGAGACGGGGGATAGGGAGAGGAGAGACGGGGGATAGGGAGAGGAGAGACGGGGGATAGGGAGAGGAGAGACGGGGGATAGGGAGAGGAGAGACGGGGGATAGGGAGAGGAGAGACGGGGTATAGGGAGAGGAGAGACGGGGGATAAGGAGAGGAGAGACGGGGGATAGGGAGAGGAGAGACGGGGGATAAGGAGAGGAGAGACAGGGAGAGGAGAGACAGATGGGGATAGGGAGAGGAGAGACAGATGGGGATAGGGAGAGGAGAGACGGATGGGGGGATAGGGAGAGGGGAGACGGGGATATGGAGAGGAGAGGCGGGGGAGAGGGAGAGGAGAGACGGGGGGAGAGGGAGAGGCGGGGGGAGAGGGAGAGGCGGGGGGAGAGGGAGAGGCGGGGGGAGAGGGAGAGGCGGGGGGAGAGGGAGAGGCGAGATGGATGGGGGATAGGGAGAGGAGAGACAGATGGGGATAGGGAGAGGAGAGACGGGGGATAGGGAGAGGAGAGACGGGGGATATGGAGAGGAGAGGCGGGGGATATGGAGAGGAGAGGCGGGGGAGAGGGAGAGGAGAGATGGGGGGAGAGGGAGAGGCGGGGGGATAGGGAGAGGAGAGATCGATGGGGGATAGGGAGAGGAGAGACGGATGGGGGGATAGGGAGAGGAGAGACGGGGGATATGGAGAGGAGAGGCGGGGGATATGGAGAGGAGAGGCGGGGGATATGGAGAGGAGAGGCGGGGGAGAGGGAGAGGAGAGACGGGGGGAGAGGGAGAGGCGGGGGGATAGGGAGAGGAGAGACAGATGGGGGGATAGGGAGAGGAGAGACGGATGGGGGGATAGGGAGAGGAGAGACGGATGGGGGGATAGGGAGAGGAGAGACGGGGGATATGGAGAGGAGAGGCGGGGGAGAGGGAGAGGAGAGACGGGGGGAGAGGGAGAGGCTGGGGGATAGGGAGAGGAGAGATCGAACGGGGATAGGAAGAGGAGAGACGGATGGGGGGGATAGGGAGAGGAGAGGCGGGGGACATGGAGAGGAGAGGCGGGGGGAGAGGGAGAGGAGAGACGGGGGAGAGGGAGAGGCGGGGGGATAGGGAGAGGAGAGATGGATGGGGGATAGGGAGAGGAGAGACAGATGGGGGGATAGGGAGAGGAGAGACGGGGGATATGGAGAGGAGAGGCGGGGGAGAGGGAGAGGAGAGACGGGGGGAGAGGGAGAGGCGGGGGGATAGGGAGAGGAGAGATCGAACGGGGATAGGAAGAGGAGAGACGGATGGGGGGATAGGGAGAGGAGAGACGGATGGGGGGGATAGGGAGAGGAGAGGCGGGGGACATGGAGAGGAGAGGCGGGGGGAGAGGGAGAGGAGAGACGGGGGAGAGGGAGAGGCGGGGGGATAGGGAGAGGAGAGATGGATGGGGGATAGGGAGAGGAGAGACAGATGGGGGGATAGGGAGAGGAGAGACGGATGGGGGGATAGGGAGAGGAGAGACGGATGGGGGGATAGGGAGAGGAGAGGCGAATGGGGGGATAGGGAGAGGAGAGGCGAATGGGGGGATAGGGAGAGGAGAGGCGAATGGGGGGATAGGGAGAGGAGAGGCGAATGGGGGGATAGGGAGAGGAGAGGCTGGGATATGGAGAGGAGAGGCGGGGGGAGAGGGAGAGGGAGAGGGAGAGACGGGGGGAGAGGGAGAGGCAGGGGGAGAGGGAGAGGAGAGACGGGGGGAGAGGGAGAGGCGGGGGGATAGGGAGAGGAGAGGCGGGGGATATGGAGAGGAGAGGCGGGGGATATGGAGAGGAGAGGCGGGGGGAGAGGGAGAGGAGAGACGGGGGGAGAGTGTCACGAACCGGCTCAAAGCCCGTAACAAAGGGAGACAACGTGGAGATAAGGAGTAACAAAATATATATTTATTAACTAAAGCAACTAAGGAAAATATACAATGATGTGTGTAATCAGTAATCAGTAGTGTAAGTGAGTTTTGCGTGCATGAATGTGATAATGCAGGGTGTTGAAAGGTGCCAAAGCAAACAAACAAAAGGCCACCAAGAACCACAACACAATCTACAAAGGTGTCTGCATGGAGAGAGTCTCTTCCATGAATGTGGAAGAGGTCTATTTATCCTGGGAGACACCTGGCCCAGGTGTTTCCCATGAAGCTGACGACCCTCCCAACTCCGCCCACCGGCATCCTAATAAGGAAACAAGAACAAAGACAGAATACAGCAGACAGAGTGGGAGGGTCGTCACAAGAGGGAGAGGCGGGGGGATAGGGAGAGGAGAGATGGATGGGGGATAGGGAGAAGAGAGACAGATGGGGGGATAGGGAGAGGAGAGGCGGGGGATATGGAGAGGAGAGGCGGGGGGAGAGGGAGAGGAGAGACGGGGGGATATGGAGAGGAGAGACGGAGGATAGGGAGAGGAGAGGCGGGGGAAGAGGGAGAAGAGAGTGTATGTGTATGTGTCCCTTCGCCTACCCTTATCTGAGCTCACAGATAAAGAGAGGGAGAGAGCGGAGGAGTTAACAGAGGAGGGAGACATGAAAGACTGAAGAAACGCTGAGTCTGGAGAAAAACCTTACCCTAGGGCATGGCATAGATCACACACGCACACACACACGGCAACGCTTCTGAGCAGAAGTATGAGAAATACCCAAAACGTGTGTGTGTGTGTGTAGAAGCGGTGGTTGTAATTACATGTCTCAGGTCTTGTTGAATCAGGGCTTTTCTGAAAACACATTCCTGGTTCTCTGCCATTTGTAGCGTATGTGTGTATATACACAGATATATATATATATATATATATATATATATATATATATATATATATATATATGTGTGTGTGTGTGTGTGTGCGCGTGTGTGTGTGTGTACATACAGCACCAGTCTAAAGTTCAGACACACCTACTCATTCAAGGGTTTTTATTTAATGTTACTAGTATTCTGTTTTCTGTAGAATAATAGTGAAGACATCAAAACTATGAAATAACACATATGGAATCATATAGTAACCAACAGAAAGTGTTATTAAACAAATGGAAATATATTTTATATTTGAGATTCTTCCTTCCTTCTTTCTGCCTGGATGACATCTCTGAACTCGGCATTAGAGATGTAGAAGGGCATAGGGGTTCACACAAGTGTGCTAAAAATCTATTTAAATCACTTTGATTTAGACATTCTTTAGTAAGTACTACTTAAAAGTTAAGTCTAGTTGTCTTATTTTGATTGATTTAAATAGAATATGGAGGGGGGGGGTGTTGCACAAGTCACCATTAATATCAGCACTATGTCACCATTAACATCAGCACTACGTCACCATTAACATCAGCACTACGTCACCATTAACATCAGCACTACGTCACCATTAATATCAGCACTACGTCACCATTAACATCAGCACTACGTCACCATTAATATCAGCACTACGTCACCATTAACATCAGCACTACGTCACCATTAACATCAGCACTACGTCACCATTAACATCAGCACTACGTCACCATTAAAATCAGCACTACGTCACCATTAATATCAGCACTACGTCACCATTAATATCAGCACTACGGCACCATTAATATCAGCACTACGTCACCATTAATATCAGCACTACGTCACCATTAATATCAGCACTACGTCACCATTAATATCAGCACTACGTCACCATTAATATCAGCACTACGTCACCATTAATATCAGCACTACGTCACCATTAATATCAGCACTACGTCACCATTAATATCAGCACTACGTCACCATTAATATCAGCACTACGTCACCATTAATATCAGCACTACGTCACCATTAATATCAGCACTACGTCACCATTAATATCAGCACTACGTCACCATTAATATCAGCACTACGTCACCATTAACATCAGCACTACGTCACCATTAACATCAGCACTACGTCACCATTAACATCAGCACTACGTCACCATTAACATCAGCACTACGTCACCATTAATATCAGCACTATGTCACCATTAATATCAGCACTACGTCACCATTAATATCAGCACTACGTCACCATTAATATCAGCACTATGTCACCATTAATATCAGCACTACGTCACCATTAATATCAGCACTACGTCACCATTAATATCAGCACTACGTCACCATTAATATCAGCACTACGTCACCATTAATATCAGCACTATGTCACCATTAATATCAGCACTACGTCACCATTAATATCAGCACTACGTCACCATTAATATCAGCACTACGTCACCATTAATATCAGCACTACGTCACCATTAATATCAGCACTACGTCACCATTAATATCAGCACTACGTCACCATTAATATCAGCACTACGACACCATTAATATCAGCACTACGTCACCATTAATATCAGCACTACGTCACCATTAATATCAGCACTACGTCACCATTAATATCAGCACTACGTCACCATTAATATCAGCACTACCTCACCATTAATATCAGCACTACGTCACCATTAATATCAGCACTACGTCACCATTAATATCAGCACTATGTCACTATTAATATCAGCACTACGACACCATTAATATCAGCACTACGTCACCATTAATATCAGCACTATGTCACCATTAATATCAGCACTACGTCACCATTAATATCAGCACTATGTCACCATTAATATCAGCACTACGGCACCATTAATATCAGCACTATGTCACCATTAATATCAGCACTACGTCACCATTAATATCAGCACTACGTCACCATTAATATCAGCACTACGTCACCATTAATATCAGCACTACGGCACCATTAATATCAGCACTACGGCACCATTAATATCAGCACTACGTCACCATTAATATCAGCACTACGGCACCATTCATATCAGCACTATGTCACCATTAATATCAGCACTACGTCACCATTAATATCAGCACTATGTCACCATTAATATCAGCACTACGTCACCATTAATATCAGCACTACGTCACCATTAATATCAGCACTACGTCACCATTAATATCAGCACTATGTCACCATTAATATCAGCACTATGTCACCATTAATATCATCACTACGTCACCATTAATATCATCACTACGTCACCATTAATATCAGCACTACGTCACCATTAATATCATCACTACGTCACCATTAATATCATCACTACGTCACCATTAATATCAGCACTACGTCACCATTAATATCAGCACTACGTCACCATTAATATCAGCACTACGTCACCATTAATATCAGCACTACGTCACCATTAATATCATCACTACGTCACCATTAATATCAGCACTACGTCACCATTAATATCAGCACTACGTCACCATTAATATCAGCACTACGTCACCATTAATATCAGCACTACGTCACCATTAATATCAGCACTACGGCACCATTAATATCAGCACTACGTCACCATTAATATCAGCACTACGTCACCATTAATATCAGCACTACGTCACCATTAATATCAGCACTACGGCACCATTAATATCAGCACTACGTCACCATTAATATCAGCACTACGTCACCATTAATATCAGCACTACGTCACCATTAATATCAGCACTACGTCACCATTAATATCAGCACTACGTCACCATTAATATCAGCACTACGTCACCATTAATATAAGCACTACGTCACCATTAATATCAGCACTACGTCACCATTAATATCAGCACTACGGCACCATTAATATCAGCACTACGTCACCATTAATATCAGCACTACGTCACCATTAATATCAGCACTACGTCACCATTAATATCAGCACTACGTCACCATTAATATCAGCACTACGGCACCATTAATATCAGCACTACGTCACCATTAATATCAGCACTACGTCACCATTAATATAAGCACTACGTCACCATTAATATCAGCACTACGTCACCATTAATATCAGCACTACGTCACCATTAATATCAGCACTACGGCACCATTAATATCAGCACTACGTCACCATTAATATCAGCACTACGTCACCATTAATATCAGCACTACGGCACCATTAATATCAGCACTACGTCACCATTAATATAAGCACTACGTCACCATTAATATCAGCACTACGTCACCATTAATATCAGCACTACGTCACCATTAATATCAGCACTACGTCACCATTAATATCAGCACTACGTCACCATTAATATCAGCACTACGTCACCATTAATATCAGCACTAGCCATTCTGCCAGCCCCTTGATTCATAGTGCAGTATAAAATGCTTTTGTCATCCGTTCTGCCTTGGTGTCTTAACCACATGGAGTAATGGTGTAACCAAGAGAAAGTGGAGGGAGAACGAGAGTCAGAGATTCACTAACATGTGTAACCAAGAGAAAGTAGAGGGAGAACGAGAGTCAGAGATTCACTAACATATGTAACCAAGAGAAAGTGGAGGGAGGGAGAACGAGAGTCAGAGATTCACTAACATGTGTAACCAAGAGAAAGTAGAGGGAGAACGAGAGTCAGAGATTCACTAACATGTGTAACCAAGAGAAAGTAGAGGGAGAACGAGAGTCAGAGATTCACTAACATGTGTAACCAAGAGAAAGTAGAGGGAGAACGAGAGTCAGAGATTCACTAACATATGTAACCAAGAGAAAGTAGAGGGAGAACGAGAGTCAGAGATTCACTAACATGTGTAACCAAGAGAAAGTGGAGGGAGAATGAGAGTCAGAGATTCACTAACATGTGTAACCAAGAGAAAGTAGAGGGAGAACGAGAGTCAGAGATTCACTAACATGACAGTGTGCAGTAAATCACCTGCTGTGTCCAACATGTAGAATTGTCAAGACAATTTATACAAAAACAGGGGGGCCAATATTCGTTGGTCAGAGGCGACAGGGCTCATCACAGTTGTCCTGCGACTCACAGCGGTCAGAGGCGACAGGACGGACACCCGCTGCTCATCACAGTTCTCCTGCGACTCACAGCGGTCAGAGGCGACAGGACGGACACCCGCTGCTCATCACAGTTGTCCTGCGACTCACAGCGGTCAGAGGCGACAGGACGGGACACCCGCTGCTCATCACAGTTGTCCTGCGACTCACAGCGGTCAGAGGCGACAGGACGGGACACCCGCTGCTCATCACAGTTGTCCTGCGACTCACAGCGGTCAGAGGCGACAGGACGGGACACCTGCTGCTCATCACAGTTGTCCTGCGACTCACAGCGGTCAGAGGCGACAGGACGGGACACCCGCTGCTCATCACAGTTGTCCTGCGACTCACAGCGGTCAGAGGCGACAGGACGGGACACCCGCTGCTCATCACAGTTGTCCTGCGACTCACAGCGGTCAGAGGCGACAGGACGGGACACCCGCTGCTCATCACAGTTGTCCTGCGACTCACAGCGGTCAGAGGCGACAGGACGGACACCCGCTGCTCATCACAGTTGTCCTGCGACTCACAGCGGTCAGAGGCGACAGGACGGGACACCCGCTGCTCATCACAGTTGTCCTGCGACTCACAGCGGTCAGAGGCGACAGGACGGACACCCGCTGCTCATCACAGTTGTCCTGCGACTCACAGCGGTCAGAGGCGACAGGACGGACACCCGCTGCTCATCACAGTTGTCCTGCGACTCACAGCGGTCAGAGGCGACAGGACGGGACACCCGCTGCTCATCACAGTTGTCCTGCGACTCACAGCGGTCAGAGGCGACAGGACGGGACACCCGCTGCTCATCACAGTTGTCCTGCGACTCACAGCGGTCCGTGTTCTCTTTAACAGACAACATGACTCAGATATTAATACATCACTTTATTCGTTCACACAACAGGGGGTTTTCAAATAGTTATAAAACAGGATCATCTTTACTGAACATCTAGAACTGTACAAAACACACAAAACTAAACAAAGCAACAGACAGTAAACATATGTTCCAACTGGCACCCTATTCCCTACATAGTGCACTACTTCTGATCAGAGCCCTACATAGGGAATAGGGTGCCAGAGCTCTAGAACCCTCTACTCCCTACATAGTGCACTACTTCTGATCAGAGCCCTACATAGGGAATAGGGTGCCAGAGCTCTATAACACCCTATTCCCTACATAGTGCACTACTTCTGATCAGAGCCCTACATAGGGAATAGGGTGCCAGAGCTCTATAACACCCTATTCCCTACATAGTGCACTACTTCTGATCAGAGCCCTACATAGGGAATAGGGTGCCAGAGCTCTATAACACCCTATTCCCTACATAGTGCACTACTTCTGATCAGAGCCCTACATAGGGAATAGGGTGCCAGAGCTTTATAACACCCTATTCCTTACATAGTGCACTACTTCTGATCAGAGCCCTACATAGGGAATAGGGTGCCAGAGCTCTATAACACCCTATTCTCTACATAGTGCACTACTTCTGATCAGAGCCCTACATAGGGAATAGGGGGCCGTTTCAGATGCAGACTAAATCATCCAGTGACCGAAGACAAAGTGTCAAAACAAACAGAGGATTGAAAGAAGAAAAACAGATTTTAAATCATGTCAGAAAAATATCTAGAAAAAACAAGTTAATTTGTTGATTCCACATGATCATCTGAGGGTTTGGAGTCAAACCAGGGGGTCCAATCTGACCCTACAGCTGTTTGGAGTCAAACCAGGGGGTCCAATCTGACCCTACAGCTGTTTGGAGTCAAACCAGGGGGTCCGATCTGACCCTACAGCTGTTTGGAGTCAAACCAGGGGGTCCAATCTGACCCTACAGCTGTTTGGAGTCAAACCAGGGGGTCCAATCTGACCCTATAGCTGTTTGGAGTCAAACCAGGGGGTCCAATCTGACCCTACAGCTGTTTAGAGTCAAACCAGGGGGTCCGATCTGACCCTACAGCTGTTTGGAGTCAAACCAGGGGGTCCAATCTGACCCTACAGCTGTTTGGAGTCCAACCAGGGGGTCCAATCTGACCCTACAGCTGTTTGGAGTCAAACCAGGGGGTCCAATCTGACCCTACAGCTGTTTGGAGTCAAACCAGGGGGTCCAATCTGACCCTACAGCTGTTTGGAGTCAAACCAGGGGGTCCAATCTGACCCTACAGCTGTTTGGAGTCAAACCAGGGGGTCCAATCTGACCCTACAGCTGTTTGGAGTCAAACCAGGGGGTCCAATCTGACCCTACAGCTGCAGGTTTCTGCTCCGACTCAACAGTAACAACTCATTCATCTAAATCAACGTCTTTATTACAGAACCTCTTATCAATCATTATTTATTTATGTCAGAGCGATCAGTTGAGTCCGGTTCTGGTAGCGCTTGGTTGGAACTAAAGCCGACGCTAACAGCAGGTGGACCTGACGACACAAACTGAATCCCTCCTTCTGTTTTACGTTCGCTACTTACTTCAGTCTGAGACTGACATCGCTGAAGTCGGTTTGTGGTGATGTCAAAATGAGGGCTGTTGTACAAAAACAAAGTGGTCATCAGCGATTGGATCATCTCTAACCAATCAGAGCATCAAAATGAAGTCGTCATCAGCGATTGGATCATCTCTAACCAATCAGAGTATCAAAACGAAGTCGTCATCAGCGATTGGATCATCTCTAACCAATCAGAGTATCAAAACGAAGTCGTCATCAGCGATTGGATCATCTCTAACCAATCAGAGTATCAAAACGAAGTCGTCATCAGCGATTGGATCATCTCTAACCAATCAGAGTATCAAAACGAAGTCGTCATCAGCGATTGGATCATCTCTAACCAATCAGAGTATCAAAACGAAGTCGTCATCAGCGATTGGATCATCTGTAACCAATCAGAGCATCAAAATGAAGCTACAGCCCCAGGTGTTCCGGCTCTGGTCCCAGAAACCAACGGGTTGGACCAATCAGACGGTCTAGTATGGATTTCCATTCTAGAAATCGTCGGGTTGCTAGGCGATACAGCAGACCTTTTTGTAGAGACGATTAGTCATCCCTGTTGGAAATGATCCAGCCGGGTTGCCAGGTTACACCAGCCCGTCTCCAGCTTCTACACAGACAGTCACAACAAACATATCTGGCATCCTGGCTAGTAAAGACTGACACACCAACTGAAATACAAACAGACCATCTGTATACCAAATGACACCCTACTCCCTATATAGTGCACTACTTTAGACCAGAGCCCCATGGCACCCTACTCCCTATATAGTGCACTACTTTAGACCAGAGCCCCATGGCACCCTACTCCCTATATAGTGCACTACTTTAGACCAGAGATCTATGGCACCCTATTCCCTATATAGTGCACTACTTTAGACCAGAGATCTATGGCACCCAACTCCCTATATAGTGCACTACTTTAGACCAGAGCCCCATGGCACCCTACTCCCTATATAGTGCACTACTTTAGACCAGAGCCCTATGGCACCCAACTCCCTATATAGTGCACTACTTTAGACCAGAGCCCCATGGCACCCTATTCCCTATATAGTGCACTACTTTAGACCAGAGCCCACCCTGTCTGCATGTTGTCATTCAGATGGACTTATGTTTTCACATCAGGGAAACACAGCATTGATTTTTACATTGACAATGTAAATGTCTATGTTTCTATAAGGAGGTCAGAGTGCAAAACATCTAGAGAGAAATAAATACTTGTGTCCCAAATGGCACCTTATGAGAGAGAGAGAGAGACAGACCGAGAGAGAGACAGACAGACAGACAGACAGACAGACAGACAGACCGAGAGGGAGAGAGACAGACAGACAGACAGACAGACAGACAGACAGACAGACAGACAGACAGACAGACCGAGAGGGAGAGAGACAGACAGACAGACCGAGAGGGAGAGATACAGACAGACAGACAGACAGAGAGGGAGAGAGACAGACAGACAGACCGAGAGGGAGAGAGACAGACAGACAGACAGACAGACAGACAGACAGACAGACAGACAGACAGACAGACCGAGAGGGAGAGAGACAGACAGACAGACAGACAGACAGACAGACCGAGGGAGAGAGACAGACAGACAGACAGACCGAGAGACAGACAGACAGACCGAGAGGGAGAGAGACAGACAGACAGACCGAGAGGGAGAGAGACAGACAGACAGACCGAGAGGGAGAGAGACAGACAGACAGACCGAGAGAGAGACAGAGAGAGAGATATAGTGAACTATATTAGGTTCCATCTAGAACACAAGCAGAGTTCTGGGTAGGTAACGTAACATCCCTATACAGGCAGTAGTATATAATGAGGGTATGATTTTCCATATCGTAAAATGTTTAAAATAATAATAATAATTTGAAATAGTGTCTTTGTGTGCACTTCTGGTAGTACCGTACGCCCCAGTATGGTACAGAAACAGTATGGAAGTGTGGGTAGCGCCCAACCCGAGCCCAGAGGTTTCCCTGGTTAGGTTATGTCAGGAGAAACCCCTGGCCATGTACATGTTGTATACACTGTCATAAATACCTTCATTTCAATCCCACAACCACTGTGTCCTGCTAGGAAAGCTACAGACCTCAACACCCCCCCCCCCCCCCCCTAGTGAACGCAGACGATCACTGCAGTCCAACTGTTACCAGGAGTGATCAATGAATCACAATTCATTTCTATTCATTTCAATCCCACAACCACCGTGTCCTGCTAGGAAAGCTACAGACCTCAACAACACCCCCTAGTGGACGCAGACGATCACTGCAGTCCAACTGTTACCAGGAGCGAACAATGAATCACAATTCATTTCTATTCATTTCAATACATTCATTCTAATTCCACGTTGGGAAACCTCAGCAAAAATACAAAACATACCTGCATACTTCTGACCTCGTGTCATTTCCTACTGAATGAAGTCTCCAAACAGAAAACATGAGTAAAAGGTCTGTGTAGTCTGTAGCTCAGCAGCCTCTCCCAGTGGGTCGACAGACAGACTACTTTAAAACAAGTCCAGAATAAATAAAAGATTCCTTCTTCTCCTTCGTTTCACACAGTGCAAATCAGATTTATCAGCAGGCTTATTAACGTGTTGGGTCAGGGAGAGTCTTCATTAAAGCGCCAACGGGTATGATGCATTATAGCGCATCTATAGGAGCCCTTATAATGAATTATAGCGCATCTATAGGAGCCCTTATAATGAATTATAGCGCATCTATAGGAGCCCTTATAATGCATTATAGCGCATCTATAGGAGCCCTTATAATGCATTATAGCGCATATATAGGAGCCCTTATAATGCATTATAGCGCATATATAGGAGCCCTTATAATGCTTTGTAAACTCATGACGTCATAATGGCTTTCGATAAGGCCACTTATCAACAGACTCAAAACGGATGTCAGAAACGAGTCAGGATCATTATAAAACCACAGAAAGACAAGTCTTATAAAGAATTATGTCTGCATTATAGCCTTGTTGAGAGAGAGAGAGAGAGAGAGAGAGAGAGAGAGAGAGAGAGAGAGAGAGAGAGAGAGAGAGAGAGAGAGAGAGAGAGAGAGAGAGAGAGAGAGAGAGAGAGAGACAAAGGGAGAGACAGAGAGAGAGAGACAGAGAGACAGAGAGACAGAGGGAGAGAGAGACAAAGGGAGAGAGAGACAAAGAGAGAGGGAGACAAAGAGAGAGGGAGACAAAGAGAGAGGGAGACAAAGAGAGAGGGAGACAAAGAGAGAGGGAGAGACAGAGAGAAAGAGAAAGAGAGGGAGAGAGAGAGACAGAGAGACAGAGAGAGAGGCTGTAGTTGTTATGCTGTTATGGTGAAAGTCAGACGGACTGTTTTGGCATCGGTGATTGACAAGGACCTCTAACCTCTAACCCCGGGAGTATCAGAATGCATAGATTGGGGGGTCTCACAGGTAACTAGGCAACAGGTGACCAGTGTAGTCTCTTGTGTGTGTGGGTGGTAGTAATAATAGTAGGATGTGCATCATGTCTGAGCCAGTTGCATCTCCTCCAGTCCGTGTTTCCCCAGGTGGTAGCGAGCCAAGTCCTTCCTGGTCACCAGACCTACAACCTGTAGAGAGAAGAGACAGGTTATAACAGACCTACAACCTGTAGAGAGAAGAGACAGGTTATAACAGACCAACAACCTATCGAGAGAAGAGACAGGTTATACCAGACCTACAACCTATAGATAGAAGAGACAGGTTACACATCATCAGAGAACAGGGACTGGTCCCAGGTGGTATAAGGACACTATATAGGGAATAGGACATTATCATCATCATTAGAGAACAGGGACTGGTCCCAGGTGGTTTAAGGACACTATATAGGGAATAGGACATCATTTGTAGAAAAATTAATTCTGAACAAAATATTGAATATATGCTATTAACACATAGAACATCTATATAGTTGAACCTATACACACCAGATCATATATATATACATATATTATCACACACACGCAGTACTGTAGGTGTACACACACACACAGTAACTCACCCTGTTCTCGCTGTCCACTACGACCAGGTGCCTGAGACCCAGAGCTCTGAACAACTTAAACACACGAGGAAGAGACGTCTCCTGTTGGGGGAGAGAGAGAGAGAGAGGGGGTGTGTACTCTGCGTGTGTGGTCCCTGTAAGGTCCCTCGGTGAATTACAAACACAGATTCAACCATAAAGACCAGGGAGGTTTTCCACTGCCTCACAAAGGGCTCCTATTGGTCGACAGGGTTGGTAGGTTACTTTCTAAATGTGTTACTCCACAAACCCTAGATGGGTCAACATTTTAAAAGCAGACAGTGAATATCCCTTTGAACATGGTGAAGTTATAAATTACACTTTGGATGGTGTATCAATAAACCCAGTCACTACAAATACACAGGAATCCTTCCTAACTCAGTTGCCGGAGAGGAAGGAAACCACTCAGGGATTTCACCATGAGGCCAATGTTTACTTAAAAACAGTTACAGAGTTTAATGGCTGTGACAGGAGAAAACTGAGGATGGATCAACAACATTATAGTTACTCCACAATACTAACCTACTTGACAGAGTTTAATGGCTGTGATAGGAGAACACTGAGGATGGAGCAACTACATAGTAGTTACTCCACAACACTAACCTAACTGACAGAGTTTAATGGCTGTGATAGGAGATAACATTGTAGTTTTCACTTTGTCATTATGTGGTGTTGTGTGTAAATGTGTGTAACAAAATGTGGAATTCACCAAGGAGTCCTTTCTGAAGGCACAGTATATACCTGTGGTACGGTGTAGGGTGTAGGGTTCATGAACTCTGTCAGGTCCATCATGCACTCCCTCTCATCCTGGGAGACGTGGATACTCTGGATGGGGGGGAAGCGAGGGTAGGCATCCCTAAAGTCCTTCAGCTGTAGCTTCCTCTGGGTCAACCTGGACCGAGCCAGCTCTACAAACACCTGGACAGAGAGAGAGGAGAGAGAGAGAGAATGTGAGAGAGATTAATACAGAGACAGGACAGACAGAAAGGACAGACAGACAGGACAGACAGACAGGACAGACAGACAGACAGACAGACAGACACCTACAGCTTCTCTCACCTTGTGTTTGAGCAGAACAATGAGCTGAGAACGAAGGATGAGTCCACAGATCTTCCCCAGCTGAGGAGAGGATGAAGGGATGAAGGGATGAATGAAAGAGAAGACAGAAAGCAAGGATGAATGAAAGAAGGAGGAGTCAGACTGTTCAGAGATAATTAACTTTCTCAGCCAATTAGAAGTCAAGCCCAACTATAAGAAATGAATGGCCTTCGGGCGGAGCTTTCCATACATCGTCGCTAGCGGCGACCGGCACGACGACAGGGAAGCCGTTGTGATTGGTGGAGGTGTTGCTAAGGACGTCCACGATGGTGCCAACCTTTTCTATACGGTTAAAACAGGTGACTGGGGCACCCATCACCTCCCTGAGAGAGAGGAAGGATGGAGGGAGGGCCAGGTGGAGAGAGAGATGGAGGATGGAGGGAGGGCCAGGTGGAGAGAGAGGAAGGATGGAGGGAGGGCCAGGTGGAGAGAGAGATGGAGGGAGATTTAGAGAGAGAGGGGGAGATTTAGAGAGAGAGGAAGATTTAGAGAGAGAGGGGGAGATTTAGAGAGAGAGGGGGCGATTTAGAGAGAGAGGGGGCGATTTAGAGAGAGAGGGGGCGATTTAGAGAGAGAGGGGGCGATTTAGAGAGAGAGGGGGAGATTTAGAGAGGGGAAGATTTAGAGAGAGAGGGGGAGATTTAGAGAGAGGGGGAGATTTAGAGAGAGAAGGGGAGATTTAGAGAGAGGGGGAGATTTAGAGAGAGAGGGGGAGATTTAGAGAGAGAGGGGGAGATTTAGAGAGAGAGGGGAAGGATGGAGGGGGAGATTTAGAGAGAGAGAGGGAGATTTAGAGAGAGAGGGGGAGATTTAGAGAGAGAGGGGGAGGATGGAGGGTGAGATTTAGAGAGAGAGGGAGATTTAGAGAGAGAGGGGGAGATTTAGAGAGAGGGGGAGATTTAGAGAGAGATGGAGGGAGAGATTTAGAGAGAGATGGAGGGAGAGATTTAGAGAGAGAGGGGGAGATTTAGAGAGAGAGGGGGAGATTTAGAGAGAGAGGGGGAGATTTAGAGAGAGGGGGGAGATTTAGAGAGAGGGGGGAAGGATGGAGGGTGAGATTTAGAGAGAGAGGGGGAGATTTAGAGAGAGAGAGGGGGAGATTTAGAGAGAGAGGGGGAGATTTAGAGAGAGGGGGAGATTTAGAAAGAGGGGGGAGATTTAGAGAGAGGGGAAGATTTAGAGAGAGAGGGGGGAGATTTAGAGAGAGAGGGGGAGATTTAGAGAGAGAGGGGTAGATTTGGAGAGAGAGGGGGAGATTTAGAGAGAGATGGAGGGAGAGATTTAGAGAGAGAGGGAAAGGTTTAGAGAGAGAGGGGGAGATTTGGAGAGAGAGGGGGAGATTTAGAGAGAGAGGGGGAGATTTAGAGAGAGGGGAAGGATGGAGGGTGAGATTTAGAGAGAGAGTGGGAGATTTAGAGAGAGAGGGGAAGATTTAGAGAGAGGGGGAGATTTAGAGAGAGAGGGGGAGATTTAGAGAGAGAGGGGGGGAGGATGGAGGGTGAGATTTAGAGAGAGAGGGGGAGATTTAGAGAGAGGGGAAGATTTAGAGAGAGAGGGGAGATTTAGAGAGAGAGGGGGATATTTAGAGAGAGAAGGGGAGATTTAGAGAGAGAGGGGGAGATTTAGAGAGAGATGGAGGGAGAGATTTAGAGAGAGATGGAGGGAGAGATTTAGAGAGAGGGGGAGATTTAGAGAGAGAGGGGGAGATTTAGAGAGAGGGGGGAGATTTAGAGAGAGTGGGAGATTTAGAGAGAGAGGGAGATTTAGAGAGAGAGGGGAGATTTGGAGAGAGAGAGGGGGAGATTTAGAGAGAGATGGAGGGGAGATTTAGAGAGAGAGGGGAGATTTAGAGAGAGAGGGGGAGATTTAGAGAGAGAGGGGTAGATTTAGAGAGAGAGGGGGAGATTTAGAGAGAGAGGGGGAGATTTAGAGAGAGAGGGGAAGGATGGAGGGGGAGATTTAGAGAGAGAGAGGGAGATTTAGAGAGAGAGGGGGAGATTTAGAGAGAGGGGGAGGATGGAGGGTGAGATTTAGAGAGAGAGAGGGAGATTTAGAGAGAGGGGGAGATTTAGAGAGAGAATGGAGGGAGAGATTTAGAGAGAGATGGAGGGAGAGATTTAGAGAGAGAGGGGGAGATTTAGAGAGAGAGGGGGAGATTTAGAGAGAGGGGGGAAGATTTAGAAAGAGGGGGAAGGATGGAGGGTGAGATTTAGAGAGAGAGGGGGAGATTTAGAGAGAGAAGTAGAGATTTAGAGAGAGGGGGGAGATTTAGAGAGAGGGGGGAGATTTAGAGAGAGGGGAAGATTTAGAGAGAGAGGGGAAGATTTAGAGAGAGAGGGGGGGATTTAGAGAGAGAGGGGGAGATTTAGAGAGAGAGGGGGAGATTTAGAGAGAGGGGGGAGATTTAGAGAGAGGGGGGAGATTTAGAGAGAGAGGGGAGATTTAGAGAGAGAGGGGGAGATTTAGAGAGAGAGGGGGAGATTTAGAGAGAGAGGGGAAGGATGGAGGGGGAGATTTAGAGAGAGAGAGGGAGATTTAGAGAGAGAGGGGGAGATTTAGAGAGAGAGGGGGAGGATGGAGGGTGAGATTTAGAGAGAGAGAGGGAGATTTAGAGAGAGAGGGGGAGATTTAGAGAGAGAGGGGGAGATTTAGAGAGAGAGGGGGAGATTTAGAGAGAGAGGGGGAGATTTAGAGAGAGAGGGGGAGATTTAGAGAGAGGGGGGGAGATTTAGAGAGAGAGGGGGGGAGATTTAGAGAGAGGGGGAAGATTTAGAGAGAGAGAAAAAGGAGAGTAGTGAGGTCAGAGGGTCAACTGGTAGTTAAGCCAATGGGAAACGGAGAGAGTAAGAGAGTGGCTTACCTGGCTGTTAACCAGTGGGAGGTGGCAGGGGCCTCCAAGTGCAGGAAGGGAACACTCTGCAGCTTGATGTGGATGTCATACAGACCCTGAGGAACAACCAGATGGATTACTACACAGACTGAACCTCAGAACGACCCTGAGGAACAACCAGATGGATTACTACACAGACTGAACCTCAGAACGACCCTGAGGAACAACCAGATCGATTACTACACAGACAGAACCTTAGAACGACCCTGAGGAACAACCAGATCGATTACTACACAGACAGAACCTTAGAACGACCCTGAGGAACAACCAGATCGATTACTACACAGACAGAACCTCAGAACGACCAGATGGATTACTACACAGACTGAACCTCAGAACAACCAGATGGATTACTACACAGACTGAACCTCAGAACAACCAGATGGATAACTACACAGACTGAACCTCAGAACAACCAGATGGATTACTACACAGACTGAACCTCAGAACGACCCTGAGGAACAACCAGATGGATTACTACACAGACTGAACCTCAGAACGACCCTGAGGAACAACCAGATGGATTACTACACAGACTGAACCTCAGAACGACCCTGAGGAACAACCAGATGGATTACTACACAGACTGAATCCTCAGAACGACCTTGAGGAACAACCAGATGGATTACTACACAGACTGAACCTCAGAACGACCCTGAGACACAACCAGATGGATTACTACACAGACTGAATCCTCAGAACAACCCTGAGGAACAACCAGATGGATTACTACACAGACTGAATCCTCAGAACGACCAGATGGATTACTGCACAGACTGAACCTCAGAACGACCAGATGGATTACTACACAGACTGAACCTCAGAACGACCAGATGGATTACTACACAGACTGAACCTCAGAACAACCAGATGGATTACTACACAGACTGAACCTCAGAACAACCAGATGGATTACTACACAGACTGAACCTCAGAACAACCAGATGGATTACTACACAGACTGAACCTCAGAACGACCCTGAGACACAACCAGATGGATTACTACACAGACTGAACCTCAGAACGACCAGATGGATTACTACACAGACTGAACAGACTGAACGACAAACATTCAACTGAGACTTCCGTTGCCACGAGCAACACCACAGATACTGAGATGAGATGCAACACTTCAGTCTCACACAGTCTCAGTGGGCAGGGCACTCTCACACAGTCTCCCACAGTCACAGTGGGCAGGGCACTGTCCCACAGTCTCCCACAGTCTCAGTGGGCAGGGCACTGTCCCACAGTCTCCCACAGTCTCAGTGGGCAGGGCACTGTCCCACAGTCTCCCACAGTCTCAGTGGGCAGGGCACTCTCACACAGTCTCCCACAGTCTCCCACAGTCTCCCACAGTCTCAGTGGGCAGGGCACTGTCACACAGTCTCAGTGCGTGTGCATGGAGAGCTTCAGGCTGTTACTACGTGGTAGCTACGTCACCAAGACAACGGAGGAGTTTGGCCCCACCCTTCAACCCTCTTCATTGACAGGATATTGCCGTTTTGGGATTTCTAGACCAATAATAAATACTTATTGATTGTTCTAGAAAATAACTTACATCATGAGCTGATATTAATTGAACTGTTGTAACCCCATTCAGAACCAAAGGATAAGCAGTAGTCTAATATCTGTGAACAAACATTGTACATTTTTTTATATTACCTTTATTTTACTAGGCAATTCAGTTAAGAACAAATTCTTATTTTCAATGACGGCCTAGGAACAGTGGGTTGACTGCCTGTTCAGGGGCAGAACGACAGATTTGCACCTTGTCAGCTCGGGGATATGAACTTACAACCTTCCGGTTACTAGTCCAACGCTCTAACCACTAGGCTACCCTGCCGCCTCTACACTCTAACCTCTAGGATACCCTGCCACCTCTACACTCTAACCACTAGGCTACCCTGCCGCCTCTACACTCTAACCACTAGGCTACCCTGCCGCCTGTACACTAACCACTAGGCTACCCTGCCGCCTCTACACTCTAACCACTAGGCTACCCTGCCGCCTCTACACTCTAACCACTGGGCTACCCTGCCACCTCTACACTCTAACCACTAGGCTACCTGCCACTTCTACACTCTAACCACTAGGCTACCTGCCACCTCTACACTCTAACCACTAGGCTACCCTGCCACCTCTACACTCTAACCACTAGGCTACCCTGCCTCCTCTACACTCTAACCACTAGGCTACCCTGCCGCGCCCATCCTCTACATATGGTTAAAACGATCATGTTAATATCTGTGGAGGGTCACTCCTTGCATCGATAGTTGCGTCTATGAATTAAACAGTGGTAACATGTCTTCAGGCCAAGACAGTGACGGGGGAGCCTGGTTTTTGGTCCACTACGGATGGCCTCGTTAAATCAGTATAGTATATATTATATGTGCCTCAAGACTCACCTCCACAAAGTAGTCCCCTACTATCTTGGCCGTCAGCAGCACCAACATGATGGGGAGACCGTACGTCACGTTTCCTGTTGCTTCCACCATGATGACTGTTAAACTGAGAGTCATCCTCACTATGCCCCCTAGAGGAGAGGAGGAGACATTACATTACCTATTATTAATACAGTATATACAGTCGTGATGACTGTTAAACTGAGAGTCATCCTCACTATGCCCCCTAGAGGAGAGGAGGAGACATTACATTACTCATTATTAATACAGTATAAACAGTCGTGATGACTGTTAAACTGAGAGTCATCCTCACTATGCCCCCTAGAGGAGAGGAGGAGACATTACATTACCTATTATTAATACAGTATATACAGTCGTGAGAGTCATCCTCACTATGCCCCCTAGAGGAGAGGACGAGACATTACATTACTAATTATAAATACAGTATATACAGTCATGAGAGTCATCCTCACTATGCCCCCTAGAGGAGAGGAGGAGACATTACATTACTAATTATAAATACAGTATATACAGTCATGAGAGTCATCCTCACTATGCCCCCTAGAGGAGAGGAGGAGACATTACATTACTAATTATTAATACAGTATATACAGTCGTGAGAGTCATCCTCACTATGCCCCCTAGAGGAGAGGAGGAGACATTACATTACTAATTATAAATACAGTATATACAGTCATGAGAGTCATCCTCACTATGCCCCCTAGAGGAGAGGACGAGACATTACATTACTAATTATTAATACAGTATATACAGTCGTGAGAGTCATCCTCACGATGCCCCCTAGAGGAGAGGAGGAGACATTACATTACTTATTATTAATACAGTATATACAGTCGTGATGACTGTTAAACTGAGAGTCATCCTCACTATGCCCCCTAGAGGAGAGGAGGAGACATTACATTACTAATTATAAATACAGTATATACAGTCGTGATGACTGTTAAACTGAGAGTCATCCTCACTATGCCCCCTAGAGGAGAGGAGGAGACATTACATTACCTATTATTAATACAGTATAAACAGTCGTGATGACTGTTAAACTGAGAGTCATCCTCACTATGCCCCCTAGAGGAGAGGACGAGACATTACATTACCTATTATTAATACAGTATATACAGTCATGAGAGTCATCCTCACTATGCCCCCTAGAGGAGAGGAGACATTACATTACCTATTATTAATACAGTATATACAGTCGTGATGACTGTTAAACTGAGAGTCATCCTCACTATGCCCCCTAGAGGAGAGGACGAGACATTACATTACTTATTATTAATACAGTATATACAGTCGTGATGACTGTTAAACTGAGAGTCATCCTCACTATGCCCCCTAGAGGAGAGGAGGAGACATTACATTACCTATTATTAATACAGTATATACAGTCGTGATGACTGTTAAACTGAGAGTCATCCTCACTATGCCCCCTAGAGGAGAGGACGAGACATTACATTACCTATTATTAATACAGTATATACAGTCGTGATGACTGTTAAACTGAGAGTCATCCTCACTATGCCCCCTAGAGGAGAGGAGGAGACATTACATTACTAATTATAAATACAGTATATACAGTCGTGATGACTGTTAAACTGAGAGTCATCCTCACTATGCCCCCTAGAGGAGAGGACGAGACATTACATTACCTATTATTAATACAGTATATACAGTCGTGATGACTGTTAAACTGAGAGTCATCCTCACTATGCCCCCTAGAGGAGAGGAGGAGACATTACATTACCTATTATTAATACAGTATATACAGTCGTGATGACTGTTAAACTGAGAGTCATCCTCACTATGCCCCCTAGAGGAGAGGACGAGACATTACATTACTCATTCCTATCAGGTAAACAGTCAGTGTGACATCTCTACACCAGAGGAAGGACCCCAGGAATGACACTCACCCAGTTGTGCTGCAGCTCCCATTAAAGCATACTTCCCTGGAACGGCCCAAACCTGAGAAAGAGAGCGACACACAAACATTATTGACACCAATCTGGCCAGTGTACGATGCTATGTCTGTGTTTGTCAAAGCAGCTGTTGAAGAGCAGCAGGCCCCCACCAAGCATTCACAGAGAGCACTACGGGGTTCAGACCAGAGAGCACCACGGGGTTCAGACCAGAGAGCACTGCGGGGTTCAAACCAGAGAGCACTACAGGGTTCAGACCAGAGAGGACTACAGGGTTCAAACCAGAGAGCACTACGGGGTCCAGACCAGAGAGGACTACAGGGTTCAAACCAGAGAGCACCACAGGGTTCAAACCAGAGAGGACTAAGGGGTTCACACCAGAGAGGACTACGGGGTTCAGACCAGAGAGGACTACAGGGTTCAAACCAGAGAGGACTACAGGGTTCAAACCAGAGAGCACTACGGGGTTCAAACCAGAGAGCACTACAGGGTCCAGACCAGAGAGGACTACAGGGTTCAGACCAGAGAGCACTACGGGGTTCAAACCAGAGAGCACCACGGGGTTCAGACCAGAGAGCACTACGGGGTTCAAACCAGAGAGCACTACGGGGTCCAGACCAGAGAGGACTACAGGGTTCAAACCAGAGAGCACTACAGGGTTCAAACCAGAGAGGACTATGGGGTTCAGACCAGAGAGGACTACAGGGTTCAAACCAGAGAGCACTACAGGGTTCAGACCAGAGAGCACTACAGGGTTCAGACCAGAGAGCACTACGGGGTTCAAACCAGAGAGCACTACAGGGTTCACACCAGAGAGCACTACAGGGTTCAAACCAGAGAGTACCTTGGGGTTCAGACCAGAGAGCACTACGGGGTTCACACCAGAGAGGACTACAGGGTTCAGACCAGAGAGGACTACAGGGTTCAAACCAGAGAGCACTATGGGGTTCAAACCAGAGAACACTACAGGGTTCAAACCAGAGAGGACTACAGGGTTCAGACCAGAGAGGACTACGGGGTTCAGACCAGAGGGCACCTTGGGGTCCAGACCAGAGCGCACTACAGGGTCCAGACCAGAGAGGACTACGGGGTTCAGACCAGAGGGCACCTTGGGGTCCAGACCAGACAGCACTACGGGGTTCAGACCAGAGAGCACTACAGGGTTCAAACCAGAGAGGACTACGGGGTTCAAACCAGAGAGCACTACGGGGTTCAGACCAGAGAGCACTACGGGGTTCAGACCAGAGAGCACTACGGGGTTCAGACCAGAGAGCACTACAGGGTTCAAACCAGAGAGGACTACGGGGTTCAGACCAGAGAGCACTAAGGGGGTTCAAACCAGAGAGGACTAAGGGGGTTCAAACCAGAGAGTACTACAGGGTTCAAACCAGAGAGGACTACAGGGTTCAGACCAGAGAGCACTACAGGGTTCAAACCAGAGAGGACTATGGGGTTCAGACCAGAGAGCACTACAGGGTTCAGACCAGAGAGGACTACGGGGTTCAGACCAGAGAGGACTACAGGGTTCAAACCAGAGAGCACCACAGGGTTCAAACCAGAGAGGACTAAGGGGTTCACACCAGAGAGGACTACGGGGTTCAGACCAGAGAGGACTACAGGGTTCAAACCAGAGAGGACTACAGGGTTCAAACCAGAGAGCACCACGGGGTTCACACCAGAGAGCACTACGGGGTTCAGACCAGAGAGCACTACGGGGTTCAGACCAGAGAGGACTACGGGGTTCAGACCAGAGAGCACTACGGGGTTCAGACCAGAGAGCACTACGGGGTTCAGACCAGAGAGCACCACGGGGTTCAGACCAGAGAGCACTACGGGGTTCAAACCAGAGAGCACTACGGGGTCCAGACCAGAGAGGACTACAGGGTTCAAACCAGAGAGCACTACAGGGTTCAAACCAGAGAGGACTATGGGGTTCAGACCAGAGAGGACTACAGGGTTCAAACCAGAGAGCACTACAGGGTTCAGACCAGAGAGCACTACAGGGTTCAGACCAGAGAGCACTACAGGGTTCAGACCAGAGAGCACTACAGGGTTCACACCAGAGAGCACTACAGGGTTCAAACCAGAGAGCACCTTGGGGTTCAGACCAGAGAGCACTACGGGGTTCACACCAGAGAACACTACAGGGTTCAAACCAGAGAGGACTACAGGGTTCAGACCAGAGAGGACTACGGGGTTCAGACCAGAGGGCACCTTGGGGTCCAGACCAGAGCGCACTACAGGGTCCAGACCAGAGAGGACTACGGGGTTCAGACCAGAGGGCACCTTGGGGTCCAGACCAGAGAGCACTACGGGGTTCAGACCAGAGAGCACTACAGGGTTCAAACCAGAGAGTACTACGGGGTTCAAACCAGAGAGCACTACGGGGTTCAGACCAGAGAGCACTACGGGGTTCAGACCAGAGAGCACTACGCGGTTCAGACCAGAGAGCACTACAGGGTTCAAACCAGAGAGGACTACGGGGTTCAGACCAGAGAGCACTAAGGGGGTTCAAACCAGAGAGGACTAAGGGGGTTCAAACCAGAGAGTACTACAGGGTTCAGACCAGAGAGCAATACAGGGTTCAAACCAGAGAGCACTACAGGGTTCAGACCAGAGAGCACTACGGGGTGTAAACCAGAGAGGACTACAGGGTTCAAACCAGAGAGGACTACGGGGTTCACACCAGAGAGGACTAAGGGGGTTCAAACCAGAGAGGACTACAGGGTTCAAACCAGAGAGCACTACAGGGTTCAAACCAGAGAGGACTAAGGGGTTCAAACCAGAGAGGACTAAGGGGTTCAAACCAGAGAGCACTAATGGGTTCAGACCAGAGAGGACTACAGGGTTCAAACCAGAGAGCACTACGGGGTTCAGACCAGAGAGCACTACGGGGTTCAGACCAGAGTAATGTGTACTACTGTATTGGGATAGACCTGTCATTGTGTTGGCATTAATTGACTGGGAGATTTCAGCGTGCCATACAAAGAGTCTCAACAGTGTGGCACAACGGGGAGAATGATGTCATATAACCCCCACAATGATGTCCATATAACCCCCACAATGATGTCATATAACCCCCACAATGATGTCCATATAACCCCCATAATGATGTCCATATAACCCCCATAATGATGGCCATATAACCCCCATATAACCCCCATAATGATGGCCATATAACCCCCATAATGATGGCCATATAACCCCCATATAACCCCCACAATGATGGCCATATAACCCCCATAATGATGGCCATATAACCCCCATAATGATGGTCATATAACCCCCATAATGATGGCCATATAACCCCCATAATGATGGCCATATAACCCCAATAATGATGGCCATATAACCCCCATAATGATGACCATATAACCCCCATAATGATGGCCATATAACCCCCATAATGATGACCATACAACCCCCACAATGATGGCCATATAACCCCCATAATGATGGCCATATAACCCCCATATAACCCCCATAATGATGTCCATATAGACCCCATAATGATGGCCATATAACCCCCATATAACCCCCATAATGATGGCCATATAACCCCCATAATGATGGCCATATAACCCCCATATAACCCCCACAATGATGTCCATATAACCCCCATATAACCCCCATAATGATGTCCATATAACCCCCATAATGATGGCCATATAACCCCCATATAACCCCCATAATGATGGCCATATAACCCCCATAATGATGGCCATATAACCCCCATATAACCCCCACAATGATGTCCATATAACCCCCATAATGATGGCCATATAACCCCCATAATGATGGCCATATAACCCCCATAATGATGGCCATATAACCCCCATAATGATGGTCATATAACCCCCATAATGATGGCCATATAACCCCCATAATGATGGCCATATAACCCCCATAATGATGGTCATATAACCCCCATAATGATGGTCATATAACCCCCATAATGATGGCCATATAACCCCCATAATGATGGCCATATAACCCCCATAATAATGGTCATATAACCCCCACAATGATGGCCATATAACCCCCATAATGATGGTCATATAACCCCCATAATGATGGCCATATAACCCCCATAATGATGGCCATATAACCCCCATAATGATGGTCATATAACCCCCATAATGATGGCCATATAACCCCCATAATGATGACCATATAACCCCCATAATGATGGCCATGTAACCCCCATAATGATGACCATACAACCCCCACAATGATGGCCATATAACCCCCATATTGATGGCCATATAACCCCCATAATGATGGTCATATAACCCCTACAATGATGGTCATATAACCCCCATAATGATGGCCATATAACCCCCATAATGATGGTCATATAACCCCCATAATGATGGCCATATAACCCCCATAATGATGGTCATATAACCCCCATAATGATGGTCATATAACCCCCATAATGATGGTCATATAACCCCCATATAACCCCCATAATGATGGCCATATAACCCCCATAATGAGGGCCATAAAGCCCCCTCACCGATCCGTTGGGCGTGATAGCAGCCAGCAGTATCCCAAACAGTCTTCCCCAGGCTGCTCCTATGAGCAGAGATGGGATGAAGACTCCAGCTGAGACAGTCAGGCCATAGGTCCAACAGGCCAGGAAGAAATAGGTCAACGTAAACAGACTTAGAGTCAGAGGGTTGTAGGAACCTGGAAGAAGAAGAAAGAAAGAGAGAGATACCGAGAGAAAGAGAGAGAGAGAGAGAGAGAGAGAGAGAGAGAGAGAGATACAGAGAGAGAGAGAGAGAGAGAGAGAGATACAGAGAGAGAGAGAGAGAGAGAGAGAGAGAGAGAGATACCGAGAGAGAGAGAGAGAGAGAGAGAGAGAGAGAGAGATACCGAGAGAGCGAGAGAGAGAGAGAGAGAGAGAGAGATACCGAGAGAGAGAGAGAGAGAGAGAGAGAGATACCGAGAGAGAGAGAGAGAGAGAGAGAGAGAGATACCGAGAGAGAGAGAGAGAGAGAGAGAGAGAGATACCGAGAGAGAGAGAGAGAGAGAGAGAGAGAGAGAGAGAGAGAGATACCGAGAGAGAGAGAGAGAGACCGAGAGAGAGAGAAAGAGAGAGAGAGAGAAAGAAAGAGAGAAAGAAAGAGAGAGAGAAAGAGAGAGACCGAGAGAGAAAGAGAGAAAGAGAGAGAGACCGAGAGAGAGAGTGAGTGAGACAGAAATACAAAAATGTGTTCATTGCAAACTTTGTACATTCATAATAATTAAAACAGATGACTTTCCAACTGAATAGTGTAGTGTAGTGTAAACAGACATCTGAAGGGAGCATTGTGGTGAAGCAGTCTGCTAGTTCAACACTAGGGGGCACTATCACATCGCAGAGACACAGTGCACCATAAAAACAGTGATCTGGTGAATCGACCAGGCACACAAACAGTCTACCTGGTGGGTTGTGGAAGAGACTGCGGACGCTCCTCTCGGGTGTGTTGAAGAAGGCCGTTGCCATGGAGTTATACTCTCCATCCGCGCAGAACAACTGGAGGCAGAGCATGTGAGTGAGTGGGGGTGTGTTTGGATGCGTTTAACTACACTTGTGGGGACCAGAAGTTCCCACAAGAAAAGTAAACAAACAAAAATGTGGCCAACTGGGGACATTTTATTAGTCCCCCCCCACAAGGTCAAACGCTATTTCTAGGGGGTTTAGGGTTAAAGTTAGAATTAGGGATAGGGGCTAGGGGGAGGGGCTAGGAGCTAGGGGGAGGAGCTAGGGTGAGGGTTAAGGAAAATAGTGCTTTGAAAGGGACTTAATTGTGTCTCCACAATTGCGCGTGTGTGTGTGTGTGTGTGTGTGTGTGTGTGTGTGTGTGTGTGTGTGTGTGCGTGTACCTGTAGAGGGTAGTCCTCTGACTGGTCAGGTCCGAGAGGCTGACAGTCATTAGAGAAATAGATCATGGCGAACGACACCGTGGCCGTTACCGCGGCGACTAGCATGGCCTCCATCACCTGGAGACAGGGCCGGTGGACGTACCTGAGAACACACACACACACACATTTCAGAATGGCACCATAGTTTACGAGCAGCAGGGTGGAAAAGTCAAGAAACTAAAACAAGGAAGAAACTCAAATGCCTTTCAAGTGAAGTCCCCTCTCACATGTCTGAAGCAGGAGTGACGCGATGTCTATTTATATCCCACAGTGCTGCAGGTATAAAAGTAAGGAGAGGAGATGTGTTCTCAGATAGCTTACCTGTCACCTGTACCTGACAACAGTCACCTGGACAGCACACCTGTCTAACACTACCACTATATACAACAGCTGTCTAACACTACCCCACCTGTCTAACACTACCACTATAAACAACACCTGTCTAACACTACCACTATATACAACAGCTGTCTAAACTAACACGACATACAACACCTGTCTAACACTACCACTATATAAACAACACCTGTCTCACACTACCACTATATACAACACCTGTCTCACACTACCACTATATACAACACCTGTCTAACACTACCACTATATACAACACCTGTCTAACACTACCACTATAAACAACACCTGTCTAACACTACCACTATATACAACAGCTGTCTAAACTAACACGACATACAACACCTGTCTAACACTACCACTATATAAACAACACCTGTCTCACACTACCACTATATACAACACCTGTCTCACACTACCACTATATACAACACCTGTCTAACACTACCACTATATACAACACCTGTCTCACACTACCACTATATACAACACCTGTCTAAAACTACCACACCTGTCTAACACTACCACTATATACAACACCTGTCTAACACTACCACTATATACAACACCTGTCTCACACTACCACTATATACAACACCTGTCTAAAACTACCACACCTGTCTAACACTACCACTATATACAACACCTGTCTAACACTACCACACCTGTCTAACACTACCACTATATACAACACCTGTCTAACACTACCACTATATACAACACCTGTCTAACACTACCACTATATACAACACCTGTCTAACACTACCACTATATACACAACACCTGTCTAACACTACCACACCTGTCTAACACTACCACTATATACAACACCTGTCTAACACTACCACACCTGTCTAACACTACCACTATATACAACACCTGTCTAACACTACCACTATATACAACACCTGTCTCACACTACCACTATATACAACACCTGTCTAACACTACCACTATATACAACACCTGTCTAACACTACCACTATATACAACACCTGTCTAACACTACCACTATATACAACACCTGTCTAACACTACCACTATATACAACACCTGTCTAACACTACCACTATATACAACACCTGTCTAACACTACCACTATATACAACACCTGTCTAACACTACCACTATATACAACACCTGTCTAACACTACCACTATGTACAACACCTGTCTAACACTACCACACCTGTCTAACACTACCACACCTGTCTAACACTACCACACCTGTCTAACACTACCACTATATACAACACCTGTCTAACACTACCACTATATACAACACCTGTCTAACACTAGCACTATATACAACACCTGTCTAACACTACCACTATATACATAACCTGTCTAACACTACCACTATATACAACACCTGTCTAACACTACCACTATATACAACACCTGTCTAACACTACCACTATATACAACACCTGTCTAACACTACCACTATATACACAACACCTGTCTAACACTATCACACCTGTCTAACACTACCACTATATACACAACACCTGTCTCACACTACCACTATATACACAACACCTGTCTAACACTACCACTATATACACAACACCTGTCTAACACTACCACTATATACACAACACCTGTCTAACACTACCACTGTATACACAACACCTGTCTAACACTACCACTGTATACAACACCTGTCTAACACTACCACTATATACAACACCTGTCTAACACTACCACTATACACAACACCTGTCTAACACTACCACTATATACAACACCTGTCTAACACTACCACTATACACAACACCTGTCTAACACTACCACACCTGTCTAACACTACCACTATATACAACACCTGTCTAACACTACCACTATATACAACACCTGTCTAACACTACCACTATATACAACACCTGTCTAACACTACCACTATATACAACACCTGTCTAACACTACCACTATATACAACACCTGTCTAACACTACCACTATATACAACACCTGTCTAACACTACCACTATATATACAACACCTGTCTAACACTATCACACCTGTCTAACACTACCACTATATACACACAACACCTGTCTAACACTACCACTATATACACAACACCTGTCTAACACTACCACTATATACACAACACCTGTCTAACACTACCACTATATACACAACACCTGTCTAACACTACCACTGTATACACAACACCTGTCTAACACTACCACTGTATACAACACCTGTCTAACACTACCACTATATACAACACCTGTCTAACACTACCACTATACACAACACCTGTCTAACACTACCACTATATACATAACCTGTCTAACACTACCACTATACACAACACCTGTCTAACACTACCACACCTGTCTAACACTACCACTATATACAACACCTGTCTAACACTACCACTATATACAACACCTGTCTAACACTACCACTATATACAACACCTGTCTAACACTACCACTATATACACAACACCTGTCTAACACTACCACTATATACAACACCTGTCTAACACTACCACTATATACAACACCTGTCTAACACTACCACTATATACAACACCTGTCTAACACTACCACTATATACACAACACCTGTCTAACACTATCACACCTGTCTAACACTACCACTATATACACAACACCTGTCTAACACTACCACTATATACACAACACCTGTCTAACACTACCACTATATACACAACACCTGTCTAACACTACCACTATATACACAACACCTGTCTAACACTACCACTGTATACAACACCTGTCTAACACTACCACTATATACAACACCTGTCTAACACTACCACTATATACAACACCTGTCTAACACTACCACTATACACAACACCTGTCTAACACTACCACTATATACAACACCTGTCTAAACTAACACGACATACCACACCTGTCTAACACTACCACTATATACACAACACCTGTCTCACACTACCACTATATACAACACCTGTCTAACACTACCACTATATACACAACACCTGTCTAACACTACCACTATATACAACACCTGTCTAACACTACCACTATATACAACACCTGTCTAACACTACCACTATATACACAACACCTGTCTAACACTACCACTATATACAACACCTGTCTAAACTAACATGACATACCACACCTGTCTCACACTACCACTATATACACAACACCTGTCTAACACTACCACTATATACAGACAACACCTGTCTAACACTACCACTATATACACAACACCTGTCTAACACTACCACTATATACACAACACCTGTCTCACACTACCACTATATACACAACACCTGTCTAACACTACCACTATATACACAACACCTGTCTAACACTACCACTATATACACAACACCTGTCTAACACTACCACTATATACACAACACCTGTCTAACACTACCACTATATACAACACCTGTCTAACACTACCACACCTGTCTAACACTACCACTATATACAACACCTGTCTAACACTACCACTATATAGAACACTTGTCTAACACTACCACTATATACAACACCTGTCTAACACTACCACTATATACACAACACCTGTCTAACACTACCACTATATACAACACCTGTCTAACACTACCACTATATACAACACCTGTCTAACACTACCACTATATACAACACCTGTCTAACACTACCACACCTGTCTAACACTACCACACCTGTCTAACACTACCACTATATACAACACCTGTCTAACACTACCACTATATACACAACACCTGTCTAACACTACCACTATATACAACACCTGTCTAACACTACCACTATATACACAACACCTGTCTAGCACTACCACTATATACACAACACCTGTCTAACACTACCACTATATACACAACACCTGTCTAACACTACCACTATACACAACACCTGTCTAACACTACCACACCAGTCTAACACTACCACTATATACAACACCTGTCTAACACTACCACTATATACAACACCTGTCTAAACTAACACGACATACCACACCTGTCTAACACTACCACTATATACAACACCTGTCTAACACTACCACTATATGCAACACCTGTCTAAACTAACACGACATACCACACCTGTCTAACACTACCACTATATACAACACCTGTCTAACACTACCACTATATACAACACCTGTCTAACACTACTACTATATACAACACCTGTCTAACACTACCACTATATACAACACCTGTCTAAACTAACACGACATACCACACCTGTCTAACACTACCACTATAAACAACACCTGTCTCACACTACCACTATATACAACACCTGTCTAACACTACCACTATATACAACACCTGTCTAACACTACCACTATATACAACACCTGTCTAACACTACCACTATATACAACACCTGTCTAACACTACCACACCTGTCTAACACTACCACTATATACACAACACCTGTCTAACACTACCACTATATACAACACCTGTCTAACACTACCACTATATACAACACCTGTCTAACACTACCACACCTGTATAACACTACCACTATATACAACACCTGTCTAACACTACCACTATATACAACACCTGTCTAAACTAACACAACATACCACACCTGTCTCACACCACCCCACCTGTCTCACACCACCCCACCTGTCTTGAAAACACATATCAGAGTTATTGTTTCTTCAGAAAATCAACAGCTATTTCTATATATTCATTAAAGTTACCTGGTTAACTCATTGATCTGTTTTGTAGCCTACCCCTCAGGGGTAGTGTGTTCTTAAAAACTTAGACCACAACCCTACCTGAACCTGAATATAGCCAACCAGAAACCTGATCCTGAATATAGCCAACCAGTAACCTGATCCTGAATATAGCCAACCAGTAACCTGATCCTGAATATAGTCAACCAGTAACCTGATCCTGAATATAGCCAACCCTACCTGATCCTGAATATAGCCAACCAGTAACCTGATCCTGAATATAGTCAACCAGTAACCTGATCCTGAATATAGTCAACCAGAAACCTGATCCTGAATATAGTCAACCAGTAACCTGATCCTGAATATAGTCAACCAGAAACCTGATCCTGATATAGAGTCAACCAGAAACCTGATCCTGAATATAGTCAACCAGAAACCTGATCCTGAATATAGTCAACCAGAAACCTGATCCTGATATAGAGTCAACCAGTAACCTGATCCTGAATATAGTCAACCAGAAACCTGATCCTGAATATAGTCAACCAGAAACCTGATCCTGATATAGAGTCAACCAGTAACCTGATCCTGAATATAGTCAACCAGAAACCTGATCCTGATATAGAGTCAACCAGAAACCTGATCCTGAATATAGTCAACCAGAAACCTGATCCTGATATAGAGTCAACCAGAAACCTGATCCTGAATATAGTCAACCAGAAACCTGATCCTGAATATAGTCAACCAGTAACCTGATCCTGAATACAGTCAACCAGTAACCTGAATATAGTCAGCCAGTAGTTGAGGATATTGAACCTGAATATAGTCAGCCAGTAGTTGAGGATATTGAACCTGAATATAGTCAGCCAGTAGTTGAGGATATTGAACCTGATCCTGAATATAGTCAGCCAGTAGTTGAGGATATTGAACCTGATCCTGAATATAGTCAGCCAGTAGTTGAGGATATTGAACCTGATCCTGAATATAGTCAGCCAGTAGTTGAGGATATTGAACCTGATCCTGAATATAGTCAGCCAGTAGTTGAGGATATTGAACCTGATCCTGAATATAGTCAGCCAGTAGTTGAGGATATTGAACCTGATCCTGAATATAGTCAGCCAGTAGTTGAGGATATTGAACCTGATCCTGAATATAGTCAGCCAGTAGTTGAGGATATTGAACCTGATCCTGAATATAGTCAGCCAGTAGTTGAGGATATTGAACCTGATCCTGAATATAGTCAGCCAGTAGTTGAGGATATTGAACCTGATCCTGAATATAGTCAGCCAGTAGTTGAGGATATTGAACCTGATCCTGAATATAGTCAGCCAGTAGTTGAGGATATTGAACCTGATCCTGAATATAGTCAGCCAGTAGTTGAGGATATTGAACCTGATCCTGAATATAGTCAGCCAGTAGTTGAGGATATTGAAGTTACCTGATCCTGAATATAGTCAGCCAGTAGTTGAGGATATTGAACCTGATCCTGAATATAGTCAGCCAGTAGTTGAGGATATTGAACCTGATCCTGAATATAGTCAGCCAGTAGTTGAGGATATTGAACAGTTACCTGATCCTGAATATAGTCAGCCAGTAGTTGAGGATATTGAACCTGATCCTGAATATAGTCAGCCAGTAGTTGAGGATATTGAACCTGATCCTGAATATAGTCAGCCAGGAGTTGAGGATATTGAACAGTTACCTGATCCTGAATATAGTCAGCCAGTAGTTGAGGATATTGAACAGTTACCTGATCCTGAATATAGTCAGCCAGTAGTTGAGGATATTGAACAGTTACCTGATCCTGAATATAGTCAGCCAGTAGTTGAGGATATTGAACAGGGCTCCCAGCAATCCACCTGTTTTAGATGGACATATAGAAAGACATCAATCAACATATAACATGTCCATGTTGGTCATTTAGCAGACACTCTTATCCATAGAGACGTAGGCCCAATCCCAAATGGACCCCTAAGCCCTGTGCACTTGGTGGAGATCTGAGAGGATTTGATTGGTAGAAGCAATATGGTTAAACAATTCACCTAGCCTATCAGAAGGCAAGATGGAGTCATAACCATGTTTCTTATACCTGTCAAATCCTCTCAGATCTCTACTAGTGCATAGGGGTGTAGGGTCTAGGGGTCCATTTGGAACTGGGCCTCAACTAGTGCATAGGGGTGTAGGGTCTAGGGGTCCATTTGGAACTGGGCCTCCACTAGTGCATAGGGGTGTAGGGGTCTAGGGGTCCATTTGGAACTGGGCCTCCACTAGTGCATAGGGGTGTAGGGTCTAGGGGTCCATTTGGAACTGGGTCTCCACTAGTGCATAGGGGTGTAGGGTCTAGGGGTCCATTTGGAACTGGGCCTCCACTAGTGCATAGGGGTGTAGGGTCTAGGGGTCCATTTGGAACTGGGCCTCCACTAGTGCATAGGGGTCCATTTGGAACTAGGCCTCCACTAGTGCATAGGGGTGTAGGGGTCTAGGGGTCCATTTGGAACTGGGCCTCCACTAGTGCATAGGGGTGTAGGGGTCTAGGGGTCCATTTGGAACTGGGCCTCCACTAGTGCATAGGGGTGTAGGGGTCTAGGGGTCCATTTGGAACTGGGCCTCACAGTCAAGTGCATTCAACTCAAATAGCTAAGACAACCACATACATGAATAAGTAAGGGAGCTAAGACAACCACCCATATGAGTAACTCAGGTAGCTAAGACAACCTCCTATATGAGTAACTCAGGTAGCTAAGACAACCACATACATGGGTAACTCAGGTAGCTAAGACAACCACATACATGATTAACTCAGGTAGCTAAGACAACCACATACATGATTAACTCAGGTAGCTAAGACAACCACATACATGAATAAGTAAGGTAGCTAAGACAACCACCTATATGAGTAACTCAGGTAGCTATGACAACCACATACATGAGTAAGTAAGGTAGCTATGACAACCACATACATGAATAAGTAAGGTAGCTAAGACAACCACCTATATGAGTAAGGTAGCTATGACAACCACCTATATGAGTAACACAAGCCTATGCCTTTTTCATGTCTCTTGTGTGAAGGTCAGACTAACCCGACTGTAGAGGGAGGACCAACACGGGTCCTGTGAAACAACACAACTAGACGAGCAGTGGGCTCTTACCTGCAGCTCCCATTACAATGAACAAGGGAATCTCATAGAGGTTGTAGGCCACACTCTGTAGACAGAGAGATAACACAGGGTTTAGGACTAGACACTCTGTAGACAGAGAGATAACACGGGGTTTAGGACTAGACACTCTGTAGACAGAGATAACACGGGGTTTAGGACTAGACACTGACAGAGAGATAACACAGGGTTTAGGACTAGACACTCTGTAGACAGAGAGATAACACGGGGTTTAGGACTAGACACTGTAGACAGAGAGATAACACAGGGTTTAGGACTAAACACTCTGTAGACAGAGAGATAACACAGGGTTTAGGACTAGACACAATAACAGACAGAGATAACACAGGGTTTAGGACTAGACACACTGTAGACAGAGAGATAACACAGGGTTTAGGACTAAACACTCTGTAGACAGAGAGATAACACAGGGTTTAGGACTAGACACTGTAGACAGAGAGAAACACAGGGTTTAGGACTAGACACTGTAGACAGAGAGAAACACAGGGTTTAGGACTAGACACAATAACAGACAGACACTCACGTCACTCTCGAAGCGTCCGAAGTTGATAAGACCAGGGCTGGAGAGATCTCCAGGTTTATTATTGTAGATGGACAGGAAGAAATTCAGGGTGAATGTTGAGATCATGGACGCAAAGAACTGGAGAGGAATATAGGGAGGGAGGGAGGAGGGAGGGAGAGGAGAAAGGAAGAGAGGAGAGAGAGAGAGGAGAGAGAGTAGAGACGAGAAAGGAAGAGAGGAGAGAGAGAAGACAGAGGAGAGAGGAGAGAGAGAGAGTAGAGAGGAGAGAGAGGGAGTAGAGAGGAGAGAGAGAGAGTAGAGAGGAGAGAGAGGGAGTAGAGAGGAGAGAGAGGGAGTAGAGAGGAGAGAGATGAGAGGGGGCATTAAGCTTCACCTGAT
Organism: Oncorhynchus mykiss; assembly: GCF_057628025.1. NCBI lineage: Eukaryota > Metazoa > Chordata > Actinopteri > Salmoniformes > Salmonidae > Oncorhynchus > Oncorhynchus mykiss. The sequence goes on along the minus strand of NC_143034.1, from coordinate 79,301,729 downwards.
AAAGGACGGAGAGAGAACACAACACGTCTGCTAGTCTCTACTCTTCTTTCCACTTGGCAGTGAATGAGGACAAGATGAGAGAATCTGGTCTTTTACAACTTTCGTTCTACCCAACATTATTTATTTTATTTAACCAGGAAGGGCTCATTGAGATTTAACATCTCTTTTTCAAGAGCGTCCTGGCCAAGATAGGCAGCACCAAGTCATTGCAAAAATTACAGACAGACAACATGCAAAACTACACGTAATCTAGTAAAAAACATAGAATTCACAAGAGTATAACAAAATCAAAAATAAGCAAATTAAAATCATTGACAGGTCAGGGAATCAGTCTCAAGATCATTCATCAGTGATTTAAAAACACCAATCGGGACAAGTTCTTCCAGTTTAATAGTATCATGTAAGGCGTTCCAAGACGATGGCCAGAGGACATAAAAGCCCTTTTACCAAATTCAGTTCGGACATTTGGAACAGTTAGCAGGATAAAGTCCAGCGAACGAAGAGACGACCCACCACATTTCTGAACAATAAAAATGCCCAAATAAAAAGGTAGTAAACCCAAAATGTCTTTGTAAATAAAAGTGCACCAGTGACTGAGCCTACGAGTGACTAGAGAAGGCCAGCCAACCCTGGTATATAAAGTCCCCTTCTCTCCTCTCCCTCAAACACCAGACTGAGAAAAGCCTTCCTCTCCTCTCCTCTCCTCTCCTCTCCCTCAGACACCAGACTGAGCCAGGCCTCCCCCTCCTCTCCTCTCCCTCAAACACCAGACTGAGCCAGGGCTTCCCCTCCTCTCCTCAGACACCAGACTGAGCCAAGCCTTCCCCTCCTCTCCTCAGACACCAGACTGAGCCAAGCCTTCCCCTCCTCTCCTCAGACACCAGACTGAGCCAAGCCTTCCCCTCCTCTCCTCAGACACCAGACTGAGCCAAGCCTTCCCCTCCTCTCCTCAGACACCAGACTGAGCCAAGCCTTCCCCTCCTCTCCTAAGACACCAGACTGAGCCAAGCCTTCCTCTCCTCTCCCTCAAACACCATACTGAGCCAGGCCTTCCCCTCCTCTCCTCAGACACCAGACTGAGCCAAGCCTTCCCCTCCTCTCCTCAGACACCAGACTGAGCCAAGCCTTCCCCTCCTCTCCTCAGACACCAGACTGAGCAAAGCCTTCCCCTCCTCTCCACCTCTCCTCAGACACCAGACTGAGCCTTCCCCTCCTCTCCTCAGACACCAGACTGAGCCAAGCCTTACCCTCCTCAGACACCAGACTGAGCCATTCCTCTCCTAAGACACCAGACTGAGCCAAGCCTTCTGCTCCTCAGACACCAGACTGAGTCAAGCCTTCCCCTCCTCTCCCTCAGACACCAGACTGAGCCAAGCCTTCCCCTCCTCTCCCTCAGACACCAGACTGAGACAAGCCTTCCCCTCCTGAGACACCAGACTGAGCCAAGCCTTCCCCTCCTCTCCCTCAGACACCAGACTGAGCCAAGCCTTCCCCTCCTCTCCTCAGACACCAGACTGAGCCAAGCCTTCCTCTCCTCAGACACCAGACTGAGACAAGCCTTCCCCTCCTCTCCTCAGACACCAGACTGAGCCAAGCCTTCCCCTCCTCTCCTCAGACACCAGACTGAGCCAAGCCTTCCCCTCCTCTCCTCAGACACCAGACTGAGCCAAGCCTTCCCCTCCTCTCCTCAGACACCAGACTGAGCAAAGCCTTCCCCTCCTCTCCTCAGACACCAGACTGAGCCAAGTCTTCCTCTCCTCAGACACCAGACTGAGCCTCCCCTCCTCTCCTCAGACACCAGACTGAGCCAAGCCTTCCTCTCCTCAGACACCAGACTGAGCCTCCCCCTCCTCTCCTCAGACACCAGACTGAGCCAAGCCTTCCTCTCCTCTACTTACTATCCTCCATGTGAGCATCTGGTTCCAGAAAGAAGCCCCCTCCTCCAAACTGAATAAAACGCCACCTGACATAAAGAGGAAGGAAGGGGGAGAGAAAGCGAGAGAGAGCGAGAGACAGAGAGAGAGAGAGAGAGAGAGACAGGTGAAAACTTTATTGGGAGGAACATTTAGAAAGTCATGACAGTAGTACCTTAGCAGTGGTGCAGAGTGGGACATGTTGTGCAGAGTGGGACATGTTGTGCAGAGTGGGACATGTTGTGCAGAGTGGGACATGTTGTGCAGAGTGGGACATGTTGTGCAGAGTGGGACATGTTGTGCTGAGGGACATGTTGTGCTGTGTGGGACATGTTGTGCTGTGTGGGACATGTTGTGCTGTGTGGGACATGTGCTGTGTGGGACATGTTGTGCTGTGTGCGACATGTTGTGCTGTGTGGGACATGTTGTGCAGAGTGGGACATGTTGTGCAGAGTGGGACATGTTGTGCAGAGTGGGACATGTTGTGCTGAGGGACATGTTGTGCTGAGGGACATGTTGTGCTGAGGGACATGTTGTGCTGAGGGACATGTTGTGCTGAGGGACATGTTGTGCTGAGGGACATGTTGTGCAGTGTGTACCGACTGGTGCTCCAAAAGCAGCAGACACTCCTGCAGCCGCTCCAGCTGATACAAAGTCCCTCTTCTCTGTGTCTCTACGGAAATACTCAAAGATCTACACACACAGAGACAGAGAGAGAACATGTGAGACAGTAGATACACATTAAACACTATGTCCTCCACATGTAGAGGACATGTTAGACAGTAGATACCACACATTAAACACTATGTCCTCCACATGTAGAGGACATGTTAGACAGTAGATACCACACATTAAACACTATGTCCTCCACATGTAGAGGACATGTTAGACAGTAGATACACATTAAACACTATGTCCTCCACATGTAGAGGACATGTTAGACAGTAGATACCACACATTAAACACTATGTCCTCCACATGTAGAGGACATGTTAGACAGTAGATACCACACATTAAACACTATGTCCTCCACATGTAGAGGACATGTTAGACAGTAGATACACATTAAACACTATGTCCTCCACATGTAGAGAACATGTTAGACAGTAGATACCACACATTAAACACTATGTCCTCCACATGTAGAGGACATGTTAGACAGTAGATACACATTAAACACTATGTCCTCCACATGTAGAGGACATGTTAGACAGTAGATACCACACATTAAACACTATGTCCTCCACATGTAGAGGACATGTTAGACAGTAGATACACATTAAACACTATGTCCATGTTACAACCAGACTGTACAACACCCTCCTACCTTGAAGTCTTTCTTCAGGGAGGTACTGCGTCCCTGGGAGACTCCTGCTGCCACCACGGCACCAGAGTGGATCATGGGACCTTCCTACAGGATTATGGGTAGGGAGACAGAGGCCGTCAAACACATACACACACACACACGGCCGTCAGATACACACAGACACTGGTTGGTCACCTCATTAGTCAGTCTGTATTTCACCTCATTAGTCAGTCTGTATTTCACCTGGCCGGTTGGTCGCCTCATTAGTCAGTCTGTATTTCACCTCATTAGTCAGTCTGTATTTCACCTGGCTGGTTGGTCACCTCATTAGTCGGTCTGTATTCACCTGGCCGGTTGGTCACCTCATTAGTCAGTCTGTATTTCATCTCATTAGTCAGTCTGTATTTCACATCATTAGTCAGTCTGTATTTCACCTGGCCGGTTGGTCACCTCATTAGTCAGTCTGTATTTCACCTCATTAGTCGGTCTGTATTCCACCTCATTAGTCGGTCTGTATTCCACCTCATTAGTCAGTCTGTATTTCACCTGGCCGGTTGGTCACCTCATTAGTCAGTCTGTATTTCACCTCATTAGTCAGTCTGTATTTCACCTCATTAGTCAGTCTGTATTTCACCTGGCCGGTTGGTCACCTCATTAGTCAGTCTGTATTTCACCTGGCCAGTTAGTCAGCTCATTAGTCAGTCTGTATGTCACCTGGCCGGTTGGTCACCTCATTAGTCAGTCTGTATTTCACCTCATTAGTCAGTCTGTATTTCACCTCATTAGTCAGTCTGTATTTCACCTGGCCGGTTGGTCACCTCATTAGTCAGTCTGTATTTCACCTCATTAGTCAGTCTGTATTTCACCTGGCCGGTTGGTCACCTCATTAGTCAGTCTGTATTTCACCTCATTAGTCCGTCTGTATTTCACCTGGCCGGTTGGTCACCTCATTAGTCAGTCTGTATTTCACCTGGCCGGTTAGTCACCTCATTAGTCAGTCTGTATGTCACCTGGCCGGTTGGTCACCTCATTAGTCAGTCTGTATTTCACCTCATTAGTCAGTCTGTATGTCACCTGGCCGGTTTGTCATCTTATTAGTGGGAAGGTGTTTCACCAGGCTGGCCCAGGCGATATTTAAGAGTGTCTGACCCAGGTGATATTTAAGAGAGTCTGGCCCAGGTGATATTTAAGAGAGTCTGGCCCAGGTGATATTTAAGAGTGTCTGGCCCAGGTGATATTTAAGAGCGTCTGGCCCAGGTGATATTTAAGAGCGTCTGGCCCAGGTGATATTTAAGAGAGTCTGGCCCAGGTGATATTTAAGAGAGTCTGGCCCAGGTGATATTTAAGAGAGTCTGGCCCAGGTGATATTTAAGAGAGTCTGGCCCAGGTGATATTTAAGAGTGTCTGGCCCAGTGCTCCAGTTGTATTGGTAGATATGGAGGGTTAACTCCTCTAGTTGTCTTGAAGGATGTGGAGGGTTAACTCCTTTAGTTGTCTTGATAGATGTGGAGGGTTAACTCCTATAGTTGTCTTGATAGATGTGGAGGGTTAACTCCTCTAGTTGTCTTGAAAGATGTGGAGGGTTAACTCCTCTAGTTGTCTTGATAGATGTGGAGGGTTAACTCCTCTAGTTGTCTTGATAGATGTGGAGGGTTAACTCCTCTAGTTGTCTTGATAGATGTGGAGGGTTAACTCCTCTAGTTGTCTTGATAGATGTGGAGGGTTAACTCCTCTAGTTGTCTTGATAGATGTGGAGGGTTAACTCCTCTAGTTGTCTTGATAGATGTGGAGGGTTAACTCCTCTAGTTGTCTTGAAAGATGTGGAGGGTTAACTCCTCTAGTTGTCTTGATAGATGTGGAGGGTTAACTCCTCTAGTTGTCTTGATAGATGTGGAGGGTTAACTCCTCTAGTTGTCTTGATAGATGTGGAGGGTTAACTCCTCTAGTTGTCTTGATAGATGTGGAGGGTTAACTCCTCTAGTTGTCTTGATAGATGTGGAGGGTTAACTACCTAGTTGTCTTGATAAATGTGGAGGGTTAACTCCTCTAGTTGTCTTGATAGATGTGGAGGGTTAACTACCTAGTTGTCTTGACAGATGTGGAGGGTTAACTTCTCTAGTTGTCTTGATAGATGTGGAGGGTTAACTCCTTTAGTTGTCTTGATAGATGTGGAGGGTTAACTCCTTTAGTTGTCTTGATAGATGTGGAGGGTTAACTCCTTTAGTTGTCTTGATAGATGTGGAGGGTTAACTCCTCTAGTTGTCTTGATAGATGTGGAGGGTTAACTCCTCTAGCTGTCTTAATAGATGTGGAGGGTTAACTCCTCTAGTTGCCTTGATAGATGTGTAGGGTTAACTCCTCTAGTTGTCTTGATAGATGTGGAGGGTTAACTCCTCTAGCTGTCTTAATAGATGTGGAGGGTTACCACCTTTAGTTGTGTCTCTCTATCTGATTGTTAGACATTCGTTTATCTGTTGTCCCTGATTTAGTTTTCCTCCAACTTTGTGGTGTGCTTCCTGTCTTTCAGTTTGGTGTGGGTTTTTATTTTGTTTGCCTGTTCTTGGTCAATTCAGTGGGTCTCATGGTGGGTCTCTCTGAGATGCCAGTTGTTGTTGCTAGGCAACATTCAGTGGACACTGTGGACACTGTTGTTGCTAGGCAACATTCAGTAGACACTCCCATGAGTGTCTTTCAGAACCCCTCCTAAAACCAGACCTGTTTCCTTCTGGTTGTTGTTGCTAGGCAACATTCAGTGGACACTGTGGACACTGTTGTTGCTAGGCAACATTCAGTAGACACTCCCATGAGTGTCTTTCAGAACCCCTCCTAAAACCAGACCTGTTTCCTTCTGGTTGTTGTTGCTAGGCAACATTCAGTAGACACTCCCATGAGTGTCTTTCAGAACCCCTCCTAAAACCAGACCTGTTTCCTTTTGGTTGTTGTTGCTAGGCAACATTCAGTAGACACTCCCATGAGTGTCTTTCAGAACCCCTCCTAAAACCAGACCTGTTTCCTTCTGGTTGTTGTTGCTAGGCAACATTCAGTAGACACTCCCATGAGTGTCTTTCAGAACCCCTCCTAAAAACCAGACCTGTTTCCTTTTGGTTGTTGTCAGTGACTCTTCGTTAGTTCCGCCTTCTTCTGTCTGAGTGACATTCATTGTTTGCTTGCCGAGGAACGTAACAATAAACTGACTTGAACCAGGACTCGTGTTCTATCACGGTCACCTGACCAGGACTCGCGTTCTATCACGGTCACCTGACCAGGACTCGTGTTCTATCACGGTCACCTGACCAGGACTCGTGTTCTATCACGGTCACCTGACCAGGACTCGTGTTCTATCACGGTCACCTGACCAGGACTCGTGTTCTATCACGGTCACCTGACCAGGACTCGTGTTCTATCACGGTCACCTGACCAGGACTCGTGTTCTATCACGGTCACCTGACCAGGACTCGCGTTCTATCACGGTCACCTGACCAGGACTCGTGTTCTATCACGGTCACCTGACCAGGACTCGTGTTCTATCACGGTCACCTGACCAGGACTCGTGTTCTATCACGGTCACCTGACCAGGACTCGTGTTCTATCACGGTCACCTGACCAGGACTCGTGTTCTATCACGGTCACCTGACCAATTACCATCATCCATGACCGTCACAGCCCGACTCACCACAAGACAAGGAATACGCACTCATACGTACATGCAGACACACACACAGATTAACTCATATGTACATGCAGACACACACACAGATTAACTCATATGTACATGCAGACACACACAGACAAACTCATATGTACATGCAGACACACACAGATAAACTCATACGTACATGCACACACACACAGATAAACTCATACATACATGCAGACACACACACAGACAAACTCATACATACATGCAGACACACACAGACAAACTCATACATACATGCAGACACACACACAGACAAACTCATACATACATGCAGACACACACATCCCCAGTGTTTACCTTTCCAACAGCGAGTCCCCCGGCGACAGAGCAGATCACACCACACACCTTCACCACCAGGGTCTGAAAAACACACAGGAAACACACACACACACACACACACACACACACACACACACACACACACACACACACACACACACACACACACACACACACAGTGACCCCTGACCTATATATAATATAATGTCTGATATCTTTGCCTCATAAGAGACATCATTCCTACTGCCAACAACAACAACATTTAAAAGATGAGGGTTTAGATGTGACATTTGTCTCTGAGCAGCAAGTGATCAGTTTACCTTGAGTCTCACCACCCGGGGGATCTTCACTCCGTTCAGATAACACTTAATCTGGGGTATCCCACTTCCTGCTGCTCCTGGCTGAGGAGAGAGAGAGATGTTAGTTCCACCGCAGGGTCAACAGACTGGCTGAGGAGAGAGAGAGAGAGAGAGATGTTAGTTCCACCCCAGGGTCAACAGACTGGCCCCAGGGTCAACAGACTGGCTGAGGAGAGAGAGAGAGAGAGAGAGATGTTAGTTCCACCACAGGGTCAACAGACTGGCTGAGGAGAGAGAGAGAGAGATGTTAGTTCCACCCCAGGGTCAACAGACTGGCTGAGGAGAGAGAGAGAGATGTTAGT